>NW_026894010.1:0-230315 GCF_032452875.1 Bos javanicus
ACGTGGCTATCATGCACTGCTCACGTGGCTGATCATGCAATGATCACGTAGCAACCATGTACTGGTCACGTGACTGATCATGCACTGATCACGTAATTGATCATGCACTGATCACGTGGCTGATCATGCACTGATCACGTGGCTGATCACACATGATCACGTGACTGATCATGCACTGATCACGTGGCTATCATGCACTGATCACGTGGCTGATCATGCACTGATCACGTGGCTGATCATGCACTGATCACGTGGCTGATCACACACGTATCACATGACTGATCAGTACTGATCACGTGGCTATCATGCACTGATCACGTGGCTATCATGCACTGATCATGTGGCTGATCATGCACTGATCACGTAGATATCATGCACTGATCACGTGACTGATCATGCACTGATCACGTGACTGATCATGCACTGATCACGTGGCTGATCATGCACTGATCACGTGGCTGATCATGCACTGATCACGTAACTGATCATGCACTGATCACGTGACTGATCATGCACTGATCACGTGACTGATCATGCACTGATCACGTGGCTATCATGCACTGATCACGTGGCTGATCATGCAATGATCATGTGAGCTACCATGTACAGGTCACGTGAATGATCATACACCCATCAGGTGACTGATCATGCACTGATCACGTGGCTATCATGCACTGATCACGAGACTGATCATGCACTGATCACGTCTATATCATGCACTGATCACATGACTGCCCATGCACTGATCACGTGGATGATCATACACTAATCATGTGACAGATCATGCACTGATCACGTGGCTGATCATGCACTGATACCGTGACTGAGCATGGACTGATCACATGACTATCATGTAGTGATCACGTGACTTAATGGCGCTGATCATGTGACTGATCATGCGCTGATCATGTTTGCTATCATACACTGATCATGTGCCTCTGGAGGCAATAAACAAAGAGCTGAGTAGGCACGAATCAAACAGTCAGCAGGCAATAATCATGGAACACAGGTGTGAGGAATCATGCTGCTCAGCTGGCAATAATCAAGCAGCTGAGCAGGCAGGAATTACGCAGCACAGCTGGCAATTGTCAAGCAGATGACAGGCAGGAATCGTGCAGCTCAGCTGGCAATTGTCAAGCAGATGAGCAGACAGTAATCACGCAGCTCAGCAGGCCCAGATCACGTGACTGAGCATGCACTGTTCACGTGGCTGATCATACACTGATCACGTGATGATCATGCACTGATCACTTGGATATCATGCACTGATCACGTGGCTGATCATACACTGTTCACGTGTCTGACCATGCACTGATCACGTGGCTGATCATACACTGCTCACGTAACTGATCATGCACTGATCACGTGGCTATCATGCACTGATCACGTGGCTGAACATGCACTGTTCACGTGGCTGATCACACACCTGTCACGTGACATATCATGCACTGATCACGTGGCACTCATGCACTGATCACGTGGCTGATCATACTCTGCTCACGGAATCATGCACACATCACGTGGCTATCATGCACTGCTCACGTGGCTGTCATGGAATGATCACGTAGCAACCATATACTGGTCACGTGACTGATCATGCAAAGATCACGTAAATGATCATGCACTGTTCACGTGACTGATCATGTACTGATCACGTGACTGATCATGCACTGATCACGGCTATCATGCTCTGCTCACGTGGCTGATCATGCAACGATCACGTGAGCAACCATGTACTGGTCACGTGACTGATCATGCACTGATCACGTAACTGATCATGCACTGATCACGTGGCTCATCATGCACTGATCACGTGGCTGATCACACTGTATCACGTGACTGATCATGCACTGATCACGTGGCTCTCATGCACTGATCACGTGGCTGTCATGCACTGATCACGTGGATATCATGCACTGATCACGTGGCTGATCACACACGATCACATGACTGATCATGCACTGATCACGCTATCATGCACTGATCACGTGGCTATCATGCACTGATCACGTGGCTGATCATGCAATGATCACGTAGCTACCATGCACTGATCACGTGACTGATCGCACTGATCACGGCTGATCATGCACTGATCACGTGGCTGATCATGCACTGATCACGTGGCTGATCATGCACTGATCACGTGACTGATCATGCACTGATCACGTGGCTATCATGCACTGATCACGTCTGATCATGCCATGATCACGCATTACCATGCACTGATCACATGACTGATCATGCACTGATCACGTGACTGATCATGCACTGATCACGTGGCTATCATGCACTACTCACGTGGCTGATCATGCAATGATCATGTAGCTACCATGTACTGGTCACGTGAATGATCATACACCCATCAGGTGACTGATCATGCACTGATCACGTGGCTATCATGCACTGATCACGGGACTGATCATGCACTGATCACGTCTATATCATGCACTGATCACATGACTGCCCATGCACTGATCACGTGGATGATCATACACTAATCATGTGACAGATCATGCACTGATCACGTGGCTGATCATGCACTGATACCGTGACTGAGCATGGACTGATCACATGACTATCATGTAGTGATCACGTGACTTAATGGCGCTGATCATGTGACTGATCATGCTGATCATGTTTGCTATCATACACTGATCATGTGCCTCTGGAGGCAATAAACAAAGAGCTGAGTAGGCACGAATCAAACAGTCAGCAGGCAATAATCATGGAACTCAGGTGTGAGGAATCATGCTGCTCAGCTGGCAATAATCAAGCAGCTGAGCAGGCAGGAATTACGCAGCACAGCTGGCAATTGTCAAGCAGATGACAGGCAGGAATCGTGCAGCTCAGCTGGCAATTGTCAAGCAGATGAGCAGACAGTAATCACGCAGCTCAGCAGGCCCAGATCACGTGACTGAGCATGCACTGTTCACGTGGCTGATCATACACTGATCACGTGATGATCATGCACTGATCACTTGGATATCATGCACTGATCACGTGGCTGATCATACACTGTTCACGTGTCTGACCATGCACTGATCACGTGGCTGATCATACACTGCTCACGTAACTGATCATGCACTGATCACGTGGCTATCATGCACTGATCACGTGGCTGAACATGCACTGTTCACGTGGCTGATCACACACCTGTCACGTGACATATCATGCACTGATCACGTGGCACTCATGCACTGATCACGTGGCTGATCATACTCTGCTCACGTAACTCATGCACACATCACGTGGCTATCATGCACTGCTCACGTGTCGTCATCATGGAATGATCACGTAGCTACCATATACTGGTCACGTGACTGATCATGCACTGATCACGTAAATGATCATGCACTGTTCACGTGACTGATCATGTACTGATCACGTGACTGATCATGCACTGATCACGTGGCTATCATGCTCTGCTCACGTGGCTGATCATGCAACGATCACGTAGCAACCATGTACTGGTCACGTGACTGATCATGCACTGATCACGTAATTGATCATGCACTGATCACGTGGCTCATCATGCACTGATCACGTGGCTGATCACACATGTATCACGTGACTGATCATGCACTGATCACGTGGCTCTCATGCACTGATCACGTGGCTGTCATGCACTGATCACGTGGATATCATGCACTGATCACGTGGCTGATCATGCACACGATCACATGACTGATCATGCACTGATCACGTGGCTATCATGCACTGATCACGTGGCTATCATGCACTGATCACGTGGCTGATCATGCACTGATCACGTAGCTATCATGCACTGATCACGTGACTGATCATGCACTGATCACGTGGCTGATCATGCACTGATCACGTGGCTGATCATGCACTGATCACGTGACTGATCATGCACTGATCACGTGACTGATCATGCACTGATCACGTGGCTATCATGCACTGATCACGTGGCTGATCATGCACATCACGACTACCATGTACTGATCATATACTGATCATGCACTGATCACGTGGCTATCATGCACTGATCACGTGGCTGATCATGCATGATCACGTAGCCTATGTACTGGTCACGTGACTGATCATGCACCCATCACGTGGCTGATCATGCACTGATCACGTAGCTATCATGCACTGATCACGTGACTGATCATGCACTGATCACGTCTATGATCATGCACTGATCACATGACTGCCCATGCACTGATCACGTGGATGATCATACACTAATCATGTGACAGATCATGCACTGATCACGTGGCTGATCATGCACTGATACCGTGACTGAGCATGGACTGATCACATGACTATCATGTAGTGATCACGTGACAATGGCGCTGATCATGTGACTGATCATGCGCTGATCATGTTTGCTATCATACACTGATCATGTGCCTCTGGAGGCAATAAACAAAGAGCTGAGTAGGCACGAATCAAACAGTCAGCAGGCAATAATCATGGAACTCAGGTGTGAGGAATCATGCTGCTCAGCTGGCAATAATCAAGCAGCTGAGCAGGCAGGAATTACGCAGCACAGCTGGCAATTGTCAAGCAGATGACAGGCAGGAATCGTGCAGCTCAGCTGGCAATTGTCAAGCAGATGAGCAGACAGTAATCACGCAGCTCAGCAGGCCCAGATCACGTGACTGAGCATGCACTGTTCACGTGGCTGATCATACACTGATCACGTGATGATCATGCACTGATCACTTGGATATCATGCACTGATCACGTGGCTGATCATACACTGTTCACGTGTCTGACCATGCACTGATCACGTGGCTGATCATACACTGCTCACGTAACTGATCATGCACTGATCACGTGGCTATCATGCACTGATCACGTGGCTGAACATGCACTGTTCACGTGGCTGATCACACACCTGTCACGTGACATATCATGCACTGATCACGTGGCACTCATGCACTGATCACGTGGCTGATCATACTCTGCTCACGTAACTCATGCACACATCACGTGGCTATCATGCACTGCTCACGTGGCTCGTCATGGAATGATCACGTAGCAACCATATACTGGTCACGTGACTGATCATGCACAGATCACGTAAATGATCATGCACTGTTCACGTGACTGATCATGTACTGATCACGTGACTGATCATGCACTGATCACGTGGCTATCATGCTCTGCTCACGTGGCTGATCATGCACGATCACGTAGCAACCATGTACTGGTCACGTGACTGATCATGCACTGATCACGTAATTGATGCACTGATCACGTGGCTCATCATGCACTGATCACGTGGCTGATCACACATGTATCACGTGACTGATCATGCACTGATCACGTGGCTATCATGCACTGATCACGTGGCTGTCATGCACTGATCACGTGACTGATCATGCACTGATCACGTGGCTGATCATGCACTGATCACGTGACTGATCATGCACTGATCACGTGGCTGATCATGCACTGATCACGTGGCTATCATGCACTGTCACGTGCTGATCATGCAATGATCACGTGGCTACCATGTACTGGTCACGTGACTGATCATGCACTGATCACGTAATTGATCATGCACTGATCACGTGGCTGATCATGCACTGATCACGTGGCTGATCATACACTGATCACGTGACTGATCATGCACTGATCACGTGGCTATCATGCACTGATCACGTGGCTGATCATGCACTGATCACGTGGCTGATCATGCACTGATCACGTGCCTGATCATGCACTGATCACGTGGCTGATCATGCACTGATCACGTGACTGATCATGCACTGATCACGTGGCTGATCATGCACTGATCACGTGACTGATCATGCACTGATCACGTGACTGATCATGCACTGATCACGTGCTATCATGCACTGATCACGGGCTGATCATGCCATGATCATGAGCTACCATGTACTGGTCACATGACTGATCATGCACTGATCACGTGACTGATCATGCACTGATCACGTGGCATGCACTACTCACGTGGCTGATCATGCAATGATCATGTAGCTACCATGTACAGGTCACGTGAATGATCATACACCCATCAGGTGACTGATCATGCACTGATCACGTGGCTATCATGCACTGATCACGAGACTGATCATGCACTGATCACGTCTATATCATGCACTGATCACATGACTGCCCGTGCACTGATCACGTGGATGATCATACACTGATCATGTGACAGATCATGCACTGATCACGTGGCTGATCATGCACTGATACCGTGACTGAGCATGGACTGATCACATGACTATCATGTAGTGATCACGTGACTTAATGGCACTGATCATGTGACTGATCATGCGCTGATCATGTTTGCTATCATACACTGATCATGTGCCTCTGGAGGCAATAAACAAAGAGCTGAGTAGGCACGAATCAAACAGTCAGCAGGAAATCATGGAACTCAGGTGTGAGGAATCATGCTGCTCAGCTGGCAATAATCAAGCAGCTGAGCAGGCAGGAATTACGCAGCACAGCTGGCAATTGTCAAGCAGATGACAGGCAGGAATCGTGCAGCTCAGCTGGCAATTGTCAAGCAGATGAGCAGACAGTAATCACGCAGCTCAGCAGGCCCTGATCACGTGACTGAGCATGCACTGTTCACGTGGCTGATCATACACTGATCACGTGATGATCATGCACTGATCACTTGGATATCATGCACTGATCACGTGGCTGATCATACACTGATCACGTGTCTGATCATGCACTGATCACGTGGCTGATCATGCACTGCTCACGTAACTGATCATGCACTGATCACGTGGCTATCATGCACTGATCACGTGGCTGATCATGCACTGATCACGTGGCTGATCACACACTGTCACGTGACATATCATGCACTGATCACGTGGCACTCATGCACTGATCACGTGGCTGATCATGCACTGATCACGTAACTCATGCACTGATCACGTGGCTATCATGCACTGATCACGTGGCTGATCATGCACTGATCACGTGCTGATCATGCACTGATCACGTGGCTGATCATGCACTGATCACGTGACTGATCATGCACTGATCACGACTGATCATGCACTGATCACGTGGCTATCATGCACTGATCACGTGGCTGATCATGCACTGATCATGGCTATCATGCACTGATCACGTGACTGATCATGCACTGATCACGTGACTGATCATGCACTGATCACGTGGCTATCATGCACTGATCACGTGGCTGATCATGCACTGATCACGTGACTGATCATGCACTGATCACAACTGATCATGCAATCACATGACTGATCATGCACTGATCACGTGGCTGATCATGCACTGATCACGTGGCTGATCATGCACTGATCACGTGACTGATCATGCACTGATCACGTGACTGATCATGCACTGATCACGTGGCTATCATGCACTGATCACGTGGCTGATCATGCACTGATCACGTGCTGATCATGCACTGATCACGTGGCTGATCATGCACTGATCACGTGACTGATCATGCACTGATCACGTGACTGATCATGCACTGATCACGTGGCTATCATGCACTGATCACGTGCTGATCATGCATGATCACGCAGCTATCATGCACTGATCACGTGACTGATCATGCACTGATCACGTGACTGATCATGCACTGATCACGTGGCTGATCATGCACTGATCACGTGGCTGATCACATGTATCACGACTGATCATGCACTGATCATGGCTCTCATGCACTGATCACGTGGCTGATCATGCACTGATCACGTGGCTATCATGCACTGATCACGTGGCTGATCATGCACGATCACGTGACTGATCATGCACTGATCACGTGGCTGATCATGCACTGATCACGTGCTATCATGCACTGATCACGTGGCTGATCATGCACTGATCACGTAGCTATCATGCACTGATCACGTGACTGATCATGCACTGATCACGTGGCTGATCATGCACTGATCACGTGGCTGATCATGCACTGATCACGTGGCTGATCATGCACTGATCACGTGACTGATCATGCACTGATCACGTGGCTATCATGCACTGCTCACGTGGCTGATCATGCCATGATCACGCAGCTACCATGTACTGGTCACATGACTGATCATGCACTGATCACGTGACTGATCATGCAGTGATCACGTGGCTATCATGCACTACTCACGTGGCTGATCATGCAATGATCATGTAGCTACCATGTACAGGTCACGTGAATGATCATACACCCATCAGGTGACTGATCATGCACTGATCACGTGGCTATCATGCACTGATCACGAGACTGATCATGCACTGATCACGTCTATATCATGCACTGATCACATGACTGCCCATGCACTGATCACGTGGATGATCATACACTAATCTTGTGACAGATCATGCACTGATCACGTGGCTGATCATGCACTGATACCGTGACTGAGCATGGACTGATCACATGACTATCATGTAGTGATCACGTGACTTAATGGCGCTGATCATGTGACTGATCATGCGCTGATCATGTTTGCTATCATACACTGATCATGTGCCTCTGGAGGCAATAAACAAAGAGCTGAGTAGGCACGAATCAAACAGTCAGCAGGCAATAATCATGGAACTCAGGTGTGAGGAATCATGCTGCTCAGCTGGCAATAATCAAGCAGCTGAGCAGGCAGGAATTACGCAGCACAGCTGGCAATTGTCAAGCAGATGACAGGCAGGAATCGTGCAGCTCAGCTGGCAATTGTCAAGCAGATGAGCAGACAGTAATCACGCAGCTCAGCAGGCCCAGATCACGTGACTGAGCATGCACTGTTCACGTGGCTGATCATACACTGATCACGTGATGATCATGCACTGATCACTTGGATATCATGCACTGATCACGTGGCTGATCATACACTGTTCACGTGTCTGACCATGCACTGATCACGTGGCTGATCATACACTGCTCACGTAACTGATCATGCACTGATCACGTGGCTATCATGCACTGATCACGTGGCTGAACATGCACTGTTCACGTGGCTGATCACACACCTGTCACGTGACATATCATGCACTGATCACGTGGCACTCATGCACTGATCACGTGGCTGATCATACTCTGCTCACGTAACTCATGCACACATCACGTGGCTATCATGCACTGCTCACGTGGCTCGTCATGAATGATCACGTAGCAACCATATACTGGTCACGTGACTGATCATGCACAGATCACGTAAATGATCATGCACTGTTCACGTGACTGATCATGTACTGATCACGTGACTGATCATGCACTGACCGTGCTATCATGCTCTGCTCACGTGGCTGATCATGCAACGATCACGTAGCAACCATGTACTGGTCACGTGACTGATCATGCACTGATCACGTAATTGATCCTGCACTGATCACGTGGCTCATCATGCACTGATCACGTGGCTGATCACACATGTATCACGTGACTGATCATGCACTGATCACGTGGCTATCATGCACTGATCACGTGGCTGTCATGCACTGATCACGTGGATATCATGCACTGATCACGTGGCTGATCACACACGTATCACATGACTGATCATGCACTGATCACGTGGCTGATCATGCACTGATCACGTGGCTGATCATGCACTGATCATGGCTGATCATGCAATGATCACGTAGCTACATGCACTGATCACGTGACTGATCATGCACTGATCACGTAATTGATCATGCACTGATCACGTGGCTGATCATGCACTGATCACGTGGCTGATCATGCACTGATCACGTGACTGATCATGCACTGATCACGTGGCTATCATGCACTGCTCACGTGGCTGATCATGCCATGATCACGCAGCTACCATGTACTGGTCACATGACTGATCATGCACTGATCACGTGACTGATCATGCAGTGATCACGTGGCTATCATGCACTACTCACGTGGCTGATCATGCAATGATCATGTAGCTACCATGTACAGGTCACGTGAATGATCATACACCCATCAGGTGACTGATCATGCACTGATCACGTGGCTATCATGCACTGATCACAGACTGATCATGCACTGATCACGTCTATATCATGCACTGAT
Source organism: Bos javanicus (assembly GCF_032452875.1). Lineage (NCBI taxonomy): Eukaryota > Metazoa > Chordata > Mammalia > Artiodactyla > Bovidae > Bos > Bos javanicus. The sequence goes on from NW_026894010.1 coordinate 9,998, forward strand.
CACATGACTGCCCGTGCACTGATCACGTGATGATCATACACTAATCTTGTGACAGATCATGCACTGATCACGTGGCTGATCATGCACTGATACCGTGACTGAGCATGGACTGATCACATGACTATCATGTAGTGATCACGTGACTTAATGGCGCTGATCATGTGACTGATCATGCGCTGATCATGTTTGCTATCATACACTGATCATGTGCCTCTGGAGGCAATAAACAAAGAGCTGAGTAGGCACGAATCAAACAGTCAGCAGGCAATAATCATGGAACTCAGGTGTGAGGAATCATGCTGCTCAGCTGGCAATAATCAAGCAGCTGAGCAGGCAGGAATTACGCAGCACAGCTGGCAATTGTCAAGCAGATGACAGGCAGGAATCGTGCAGCTCAGCTGGCAATTGTCAAGCAGATGAGCAGACAGTAATCACGCAGCTCAGCAGGCCCAGATCACGTGACTGAGCATGCACTGTTCACGTGGCTGATCATACACTGATCACGTGATGATCATGCACTGATCACGGATATCATGCACTGATCACGTGGCTGATCATACACTGTTCACGTGTCTGACCATGCACTGATCACGTGGCTGATCATACACTGCTCACGTAACTGATCATGCACTGATCACGTGGCTATCATGCACTGATCACGTGGCTGAACATGCACTGTTCACGTGGCTGATCACACACCTGTCACGTGACATATCATGCACTGATCACGTGGCACTCATGCACTGATCACGTGGCTGATCATACTCTGCTCACGTAACTCATGCACACATCACGTGGCTATCATGCACTGCTCACGTGGCTCATGGAATGATCACGAGCACCATATACTGGTAACGTGACTGATCATGCAAAGATCACGAATGATCATGCACTGTTCACGTGACTGATCATGTACTGATCACGTGACTGATCATGCACTGATCACGTGGCTATCATGCTCTGCTCACGTGGCTGATCATGCAACGATCACGTAGCAACCATGTACTGGTCACGTGACTGATCATGCACTGATCACGTAATTGATCCTGCACTGATCACGTGGCTCATCATGCACTGATCACGTGGCTGATCACACATGTATCACGTGACTGATCATGCACTGATCACGTGGCTATCATGCACTGATCACGTGGCTGTCATGCACTGATCACGTGGATATCATGCACTGATCACGTGGCTGATCACACACGATCACATGACTGATCATGCACTGATCACGTGGCTATCATGCACTGATCACGTGGCTATCATGCACTGATCACGTGGCTGATCATGCAATGATCACGAGCTACCATGTACTGGTCACGTGACTGATCATGCACTGATCACGCACTGATCATGCACTGATCACGTGGCTGATCATGCACTGATCACGTGGCTGATCATGCACTGATCACGTGACTGATCATGCACTGATCACGTGACTGATCATGCACTGATCACGTGGCTATCATGCACTGATCACGTGGCTGATCATGCACTGATCACGTGCCTGATCATGCACTGATCACGTGGCTGATCATGCACTGATCACGTGACTGATCATGCACTGATCACGTGGCTGATCATGCACTGATCACGTGACTGATCATGCACTGATCACGTCTGATCATGCACTGATCACGTGGCTATCATGCACTGCTCACGTGGCTGACATGCATCACGCAGCTACCATGTACTGGTCACATGACTGATCATGCACTGATCACGTGACTGATCATGCACTGATCACGTGGCTATCATGCACTACTCACGTGGCTGATCATGCAATGATCATGTAGCTACCATGTACAGGTCACGTGAATGATCATACACCCATCAGGTGACTGATCATGCACTGATCACGTGGCTATCATGCACTGATCACGAGACTGATCATGCACTGATCACGTCTATATCATGCACTGATCACATGACTGCCCATGCACTGATCACGTGGATGATCATACACTAATCTTGTGACAGATCATGCACTGATCACGTGGCTGATCATGCACTGATACCGTGACTGAGCATGGACTGATCACATGACTATCATGTAGTGATCACGTGACTTAATGGCGCTGATCATGTGACTGATCATGCGCTGATCATGTTTGCTATCATACACTGATCATGTGCCTCTGGAGGCAATAAACAAAGAGCTGAGTAGGCACGAATCAAACAGTCAGCAGGCAATAATCATGGAACTCAGGTGTGAGGAATCATGCTGCTCAGCTGGCAATAATCAAGCAGCTGAGCAGGCAGGAATTACGCAGCACAGCTGGCAATTGTCAAGCAGATGACAGGCAGGAATCGTGCAGCTCAGCTGGCAATTGTCAAGCAGATGAGCAGACAGTAATCACGCAGCTCAGCAGGCCCAGATCACGTGACTGAGCATGCACTGTTCACGTGGCTGATCATACACTGATCACGTGATGATCATGCACTGATCACTTGGATATCATGCACTGATCACGTGGCTGATCATACACTGTTCACGTGTCTGACCATGCACTGATCACGCTGATCATGCACTGCACACGTAACTGATCATGCACTGATCACGTGGCTATCATGCACTGATCACGTGGCTGAACATGCACTGTTCACGTGGCTGATCACACACCTGTCACGTGACATATCATGCACTGATCACGTGGCACTCATGCACTGATCACGTGGCTGATCATACTCTGCTCACGTAACTCATGCACACATCACGTGGCTATCATGCACTGCTCACGTGGCTGTCATGGAATGATCATGAGTACCATATACTGGTCACGTGACTGATCATGCACAGATCACGAATGATCATGCACTGTTCACGTGACTGATCATGTACTGATCACGTGACTGATCATGCACTGATCACGTGGCTATCATGCTCTGCTCACGTGGCTGATCATGCAACGATCACGAGCAACCATGTACTGGTCACGTGACTGATCATGCACTGATCACGTAATTGATCCTGCACTGATCACGTGGCTCATCATGCACTGATCACGTGGCTGATCACACATGTATCACGTGACTGATCATGCACTGATCACGTGGCTATCATGCACTGATCACGTGGCTGTCATGCACTGATCACGTGGATATCATGCACTGATCACGTGGCTGATCACACACGTATCACATGACTGATCATGCACTGATCACGTGGCTATCATGCACTGATCACGTGGCTGATCATGCACTGATCACGTGGCTGATCATGCACTGATCACGTAGCCATGCACTGATCACGTGACTGATCATGCACTGATCACGTGGCTGATCATGCACTGATCATGGCTGATCATGCACTGATCACGTGGCTGATCATACATGATCACGTGACTGATCATGCACTGATCACGTGACTGATCATGCACTGATCACGTGGCTGATCATGCACTGATCACGTGCTGATCATGCACTGATCACGTGACTGATCATGCACTGATCACGTGGATGATCATGCACTGATCACGTGACTGATCATGCACTGATCACGTGGCTGATCATGCACTGATACGTGACTGAGCATGGACTGATCACATGACTATCATGTAGTGATCACGTGACTTAATGGCGCTGATCATGTGACTGATCATGCACTGATCATGTTTGCTATCATACACTGATCATGTGCCTCTGGAGGCAATAAACAAAGAGCTGAGTAGGCACGAATCAAACAGTCAGCAGGCAATAATCATGGAACTCAGGTGAGGAATCATGCTGCTCAGCTGGCAATAATCAAGCAGCTGAGCAGGCAGGAATTACGCAGCACAGCTGGCAATTGTCAAGCAGATGACAGGCAGGAATCGTGCAGCTCAGCTGGCAATTGTCAAGCAGATGAGCAGACAGTAATCACGCAGCTCAGCAGGCCCAGATCACGTGACTGAGCATGCACTGTTCACGTGGCTGATCATACACTGATCACGTGATGATCATGCACTGATCACTTGGATATCATGCACTGATCACGTGGCTGATCATACACTGTTCACGTGTCTGACCATGCACTGATCACGTGGCTGATCATACACTGCTCACGTAACTGATCATGCACTGATCACGTGGCTATCATGCACTGATCACGTGGCTGAACATGCACTGTTCACGTGGCTGATCACACACCTGTCACGTGACATATCATGCACTGATCACGTGGCACTCATGCACTGATCACGTGGCTGATCATACTCTGCTCACGTAACTCATGCACATCACGTGGCTATCATGCACTGCTCACGTGGCTCGTCATGGAATGATCACGTAGCAACCATATACTGGTCACGTGACTGATCATGCACGATCACGTAAATGATCATGCACTGTTCACGTGACTGATCATGTACTGATCACGTGACTGATCATGCACTGATCACGTGGCTATCATGCTCTGCTCACGTGGCTGATCATGCAACGATCACGTAGCAACCATGTACTGGTCACGTGACTGATCATGCACTGATCACGTAATTGATCCTGCACTGATCACGTGGCTCATCATGCACTGATCACGTGGCTGATCACACATGTATCACGTGACTGATCATGCACTGATCACGTGGCTATCATGCACTGATCACGTGGCTGTCATGCACTGATCACGTGGATATCATGCACTGATCACGTGGCTGATCACACACGTATCACATGACTGATCATGCACTGATCACGTGGCTATCATGCACTGATCACGTGGCTATCATGCACTGATCACGTGGCTGATCATGCAATGATCACGAGCTACCATGTACTGGTCATGTGACTGATCATGCACTGATCACGTAATTGATCATGCACTGATCACGTGGCTGATCATGCACTGATCACGTGGCTGATCATGCACTGATCACATAACTGATCATGCACTGATCACGTGACTGATCATGCACTGATCACGTGGCTATCATGCACTGATCACTTGGCTGACATACACTGATCACGTGCCTGATCATGCACTGATCACGTGGCTGATCATGCACTGATCACGTGACTGATCATGCACTGATCACGTGACTGATCATGCACTGATCACGTGGCTATCATGCACTGATCACGTGGCTGATCATGCCATGATCACGCAGCTATCATGTACTGGTCACATGACTGATCATGCACTGATCACGTGACTGATCATGCACTGATCACGTGGCTATCATGAACTACTCACGTGGCTGATCATGCAATGATCATGTAGCTACCATGTACAGGTCACGTGAATGATCATACACCCATCAGGTGACTGATCATGCACTGATCACGTGGCTATCATGCACTGATCACGTGACTGATCATGCACTGATCACGCCTATATCATGCACTGATCACATGACTGCCCATGCACTGATCACGTGGATGATCATACACTAATCATGTGACAGATCATGCACTGATCACGTGGCTGATCATGCACTGATACCGTGACTGAGCATGGACTGATCACATGACTATCATGTAGTGATCACGTGACTTAATGGCGCTGATCATGTGACTGATCATGCGCTGATCATGTTTGCTATCATACACTGATCATGTGCCTCTGGAGGCAATAAACAAAGAGCTGAGTAGGCACGAATCAAACAGTCAGCAGGCAATAATCATGGAACTCAGGTGTGAGGAATCATGCTGCTCAGCTGGCAATAATCAAGCAGCTGAGCAGGCAGGAATTACGCAGCACAGCTGGCAATTGTCAAGCAGATGACAGGCAGGAATCGTGCAGCTCAGCTGGCAATTGTCAAGCAGATGAGCAGACAGTAATCACGCAGCTCAGCAGGCCCAGATCACGTGACTGAGCATGCACTGTTCACGTGGCTGATCATACACTGATCACGTGATGATCATGCACTGATCACTTGGATATCATGCACTGATCACGTGGCTGATCATACACTGTTCACGTGTCTGACCATGCACTGATCACGTGGCTGATCATACACTGCTCACGTAACTGATCATGCACTGATCACGTGGCTATCATGCACTGATCACGTGGCTGAACATGCACTGTTCACGTGGCTGATCACACACCTGTCACGTGACATATCATGCACTGATCACGTGGCACTCATGCACTGATCACGTGGCTGATCATACACTGCTCACGTAACTCATGCACACATCACGTGGCTATCATGCACTGCTCACGTGGCTGTCATGGAATGATCACGTAGCAACCATATACTGGTCACGTGACTGATCATGCACTGATCACGTAATGATCATGCACTGTTCACGTGACTGATCATGCACTGATCACGTGACTGATCATGCACTGATCACGTGGCTATCATGCACTGCTCACGTGGCTGATCATGCACGATCACGAGCAACCATGTACTGGTCACGTGACTGATCATGCACTGATCACGTAATTGATCATGCACTGATCACGTGGCTCATCATGCACTGATCACGTGGCTGATCACACATGATCACGTGACTGATCATGCACTGATCACGTGGCTATCATGCACTGATCACGTGGCTGTCATGCACTGATCACGTGGATATCATGCACTGATCACGTGGCTGATCACACACGATCACGTGACTGATCATGCACTGATCACGTGGCTATCATGCACTGATCACGTGGCTATCATGCACTGATCACGTGGCTGATCATGCAATGATCACGAGCTATCATGCACTGATCACGTGACTGATCATGCACTGATCACGTAATTGATCATGCACTGATCACGTGGCTGATCATGCACTGATCACGTGGCTGATCATGCACTGATCACGTAACTGATCATGCACTGATCACGTGACTGATCATGCACTGATCACGTGGCTATCATGCACTGATCACGTGGCTGATCATGCACTGATCACGTGCTGATCATGCACTGATCACGTGGCTGATCATGCACTGATCACGTGATGATCATGCACTGATCACGTGACTGATCATGCACTGATCACGTGACTGATCATGCACTGATCACGTGGCTGATCATGCACTGATCACGTGGCTGATCATGCACTGATCACGTGGCTGACATGCACTGATCACGTGACTGATCATGCACTGATCACGTGTCTGATCATGCACTGATCACGTGGCTATCATGCACTGATCACGTGGCTGATCATGCACTGATCACGGCTACCATGCACTGGTCACGTGACTGATCATGCACTGATCACGTGACTGATCATGCACTGATCACGTGGCTATCATGCACTGATCACGTGACTGATCATGCAATGATCATGTATCATGCACTGATCACATGTGATCATGGTGATCACGTGATCATGCACTGATCATACTGATCATGCACATCACGTGACTGATCATGCACTGATCACGTGACTGATCATGCACTGATCACGTGACTGATCATGCACTGATCACGTGGCTATCATGCACTGATCACGTGGCTGATCATGCACTGATCACGTGACTGATCATGCACTGATCACGTGGCTGATCATGCACTGATCACGTGACTGATCATGCACTGATCACGTGGCTGATCATGCACTGATACCGTGACTGAGCATGGACTGATCACATGACTATCATGTAGTGATCACGTGACTTAATGGCGCTGATCATGTGACTGATCATGCACTGATCATGTTTGCTATCATACACTGATCATGTGCCTCTGGAGGCAATAAACAAAGAGCTGAGTAGGCACGAATCAAACAGTCAGCAGGCAATAATCATGGAACTCAGCTGTGAGGAATCATGCTGCTCAGCTGGCAATAATCAAGCAGCTGAGCAGGCAGGAATTACGCAGCACAGCTGGCAATTGTCAAGCAGATGACAGGCAGGAATCGTGCAGCTCAGCTGGCAATTGTCAAGCAGATGAGCAGACAGTAATCACGCAGCTCAGCAGGCCCTGATCACGTGACTGAGCATGCACTGTTCACGTGGCTGATCATACACTGATCACGTGATGATCATGCACTGATCACTGGATATCATGCACTGATCACGTGGCTGATCATACACTGTTCACGTGTCTGACCATGCACTGATCACGTGGCTGATCATACACTGCTCACGTAACTGATCATGCACTGATCACGTGGCTATCATGCACTGATCACGTGGCTGAACATGCACTGTTCACGTGGCTGATCACACACCTGTCACGTGACATATCATGCACTGATCACGTGGCACACATGCACTGATCACGTGGCTGATCATACTCTGCTCACGTAACTCATGCACACATCACGTGGCTATCATGCACTGCTCACGTGGCTCGTCATGGAATGATCACGTAGCAACCATATACTGGTCACGTGACTGATCATGCACTGATCACGCAATGATCATGCACTGTTCACGTGACTGATCATGCACTGATCACGTGACTGATCATGCACTGATCACGTGGCTATCATGCACTGCTCACGTGGCTGATCATGCAACGATCACGTAGCAACCATGTACTGGTCACGTGACTGATCATGCACTGATCACGTAATTGATCCTGCACTGATCACGTGGCTCATCATGCACTGATCACGTGGCTGATCACACATGTATCACGTGACTGATCATGCACTGATCACGTGGCTATCATGCACTGATCACGTGGCTGTCATGCACTGATCACGTGGATATCATGCACTGATCACGTGGCTGATCACACACGTATCACATGACTGATCATGCACTGATCACGTGGCTATCATGCACTGATCACGTGGCTATCATGCACTGATCACGTGGCTGATCATGCAATGATCACGTGGCTACCATGTACTGATCACGTGACTGATCATGCACTGATCACGTAATTGATCATGCACTGATCACGTGGCTGATCATGCACTGATCACGTGGCTGATCATGCACTGATCACGTAACTGATCATGCACTGATCACGTGACTGATCATGCACTGATCACGTGGCTATCATGCACTGATCACTTGGCTGATCATACACTGATCACGTGACTGATCATGCACTGATCACGTGGCTGATCATGCACTGATCACGTGACTGATCATGCACTGATCACGTGTCTGATCATGCACTGATCACGTGGCTATCATGCACTGCTCACGTGGCTGATCATGCATGATCACGCAGCTACCATGTACTGGTCACATGACTGATCATGCACTGATCACGTGACTGATCATGCACTGATCACGTGGCTATCATGCACTACTCACGTGGCTGATCATGCAATGATCATGTAGCTACCATGTACAGGTCACGTGAATGATCATACACCCATCAGGTGACTGATCATGCACTGATCACGTGGCTATCATGCACTGATCACGAGACTGATCATGCACTGATCACGTCTATCATGCACTGATCACATGACTGCCCATGCACTGATCACGTGGATGATCATACACTAATCATGTGACAGATCATGCACTGATCACGTGGCTGATCATGCACTGATACCGTGACTGAGCATGGACTGATCACATGACTATCATGTAGTGATCACGTGACTTAATGGCGCTGATCATGTGACTGATCATGCGCTGATCATGTTTGCTATCATACACTGATCATGTGCCTCTGGAGGCAATAAACAAAGAGCTGAGTAGGCACGAATCAAACAGTCAGCAGGCAATAATCATGGAACTCAGGTGAGGAATCATGCTGCTCAGCTGGCAATAATCAAGCAGCTGAGCAGGCAGGAATTACGCAGCACAGCTGGCAATTGTCAAGCAGATGACAGGCAGGAATCGTGCAGCTCAGCTGGCAATTGTCAAGCAGATGAGCAGACAGTAATCACGCAGCTCAGCAGGCCCAGATCACGTGACTGAGCATGCACTGTTCACGTGGCTGATCATACACTGATCACGTGATGATCATGCACTGATCACTTGGATATCATGCACTGATCACGTGGCTGATCATACACTGTTCACGTGTCTGACCATGCACTGATCACGTGGCTGATCATGCACTGCTCACGTAACTGATCATGCACTGATCACGTGGCTATCATGCACTGATCACGTGGCTGATCATGCACTGTTCACGTGGCTGATCACACACTGTCACGTGACATATCATGCACTGATCACGTGGCACTCATGCACTGATCACGTGGCTGATCATACTCTGCTCACGTAATCATGCACACATCACGTGGCTATCATGCACTGCTCACGTGGCTCTATCATGGAATGATCACGAAGCTACCATATACTGGTCACGTGACTGATCATGCACTGATCACGTAAATGATCATGCACTGATCACGTGACTGATCATGCACTGATCACGTGACTGATCATGCACTGATCACGTGGCTATCATGCACTGATCACGTGGCTGATCATGCACGATCACGTAGCACCATGTACTGGTCACGTGACTGATCATGCACTGATCACGTAATTGATCATGCACTGATCACGTGGCTGATCATGCACTGATCACGTGGCTGATCACACACTGATCACGTGACTGATCATGCACTGATCACGTGACTATCATGCACTGATCACGTGGCTATCATGCACTGATCACGTGGCTATCATGCACTGATCACGTGCTGATCACACACGATCACATGACTGATCATGCACTGATCACGTGGCTGATCATGCACTGATCACGTGGCTGATCATGCACTGATCACGTGGCTGATCATGCACTGATCACGTGGCTATCATGCACTGATCACGTGACTGATCATGCACTGATCACGTGACTGATCATGCACTGATCACGTGGCTGATCATGCACTGATCACGTGGCTGATCATGCACTGATCACGTGACTGATCATGCACTGATCACGTGACTGATCATGCACTGATCACGTGGCTGATCATGCACTGATCACTTGGCTGATCATGCACTGATCACGTGGCTGATCATGCACTGATCACGTGGCTGATCATGCACTGATCACGTGGCTGATCATGCACTGATCACGTGACTGATCATGCACTGATCACGTGGCTGATCATGCACTGATCACGTGGCTATCATGCACTGCTCACGTGGCTGATCATGCCATGATCACGCAGCTACCATGCACTGGTCACATGACTGATCATGCACTGATCACGTGACTGATCATGCACTGATCACGTGGCTATCATGCACTATCACGTGGCTGATCATGCAATGATCATGTAGCTACCATGTACAGGTCACGTGACTGATCATACACCCATCAGGTGACTGATCATGCACTGATCACGTGGCTGATCATGCACTGATCACGTGACTGATCATGCACTGATCACGTCTATATCATGCACTGATCACATGACTGCCCATGCACTGATCACGTGGATGATCATACACTGATCACGTGACTGATCATGCACTGATCACGTGGCTGATCATGCACTGATACCGTGACTGAGCATGGACTGATCACATGACTATCATGTAGTGATCACGTGACTTAATGGCGCTGATCATGTGACTGATCATGCGCTGATCATGTTTGCTATCATACACTGATCATGTGCCTCTGGAGGCAATAAACAAAGAGCTGAGTAGGCACGAATCAAACAGTCAGCAGGCAATAATCATGGAACTCAGGTGTGAGGAATCATGCTGCTCAGCTGGCAATAATCAAGCAGCTGAGCAGGCAGGAATTACGCAGCACAGCTGGCAATTGTCAAGCAGATGACAGGCAGGAATCGTGCAGCTCAGCTGGCAATTGTCAAGCAGATGAGCAGACAGTAATCACGCAGCTCAGCAGGCCCTGATCACGTGACTGAGCATGCACTGTTCACGTGGCTGATCATACACTGATCACGTGATGATCATGCACTGATCACTTGGATATCATGCACTGATCACGTGGCTGATCATACACTGATCACGTGTCTGACCATGCACTGATCACGTGGCTGATCATACACTGCTCACGTAACTGATCATGCACTGATCACGTGGCTATCATGCATCATGCACTGATCACGTGGCTGATCACACACCTGTCACGTGACATATCATGCACTGATCACGTGGCACTCATGCACTGATCACGTGGCTGATCATACACTGATCACGTAACTCATGCACACATCACGTGGCTATCATGCACTGATCACGTGGCTCTCATGCGGAATGATCACGTAGCAACCATATACTGGTCACGTGACTGATCATGCACTGATCACGCAAATGATCATGCACTGTTCACGTGACTGATCATGCACTGATCACGTGACTGATCATGCACTGATCACGTGGCTATCATGCACTGCTCACGTGGCTGATCATGCACTGATCACGTAGCAACCATGTACTGGTCACGTGACTGATCATGCACTGATCACGTATTGATCATGCACTGATCACGTGGCTGATCATGCACTGATCACGTGGCTGATCACACATGTATCACGTGACTGATCATGCACTGATCACGTGGCTCATGCACTGATCACGTGGCTGTCATGCACTGATCACGTGGATATCATGCACTGATCACGTGGCTGATCACACACTGATCACATGACTGATCATGCACTGATCACGTGGCTATCATGCACTGATCACGTGGCTATCATGCACTGATCACGTGGCTGATCATGCAATGATCACGTAGCTACCATGTACTGGTCACGTGACTGATCATGCACTGATCACGTAATTGATCATGCACTGATCACGTGGCTGATCATGCACTGATCACGTGGCTGATCATACACTGATCACGTGGCTGATCATGCACTGATCACGTGACTGATCATGCACTGATCACGTGGCTATCATGCACTGATCACGTGGCTGATCATACACTGATCACGTGACTGATCATGCACTGATCACGTGGCTGATCATGCACTGATCACGTGACTGATCATGCACTGATCACGTGGCTGATCATGCACTGATCACGTGGCTGATCATGCACTGATCACGTGACTGATCATGCACTGATCACGTGCTATCATGCACTGATCACGTGGCTGATCATGCCATGATCACGCAGCTACCATGTACTGGTCACATGACTGATCATGCACTGATCACGTGACTGATCATGCAGTGATCACGTGGCTATCATGCACTACTCACGTGGCTGATCATGCAATGATCATGTAGCTACCATGTACAGGTCACGTGAATGATCATACACCCATCAGGTGACTGATCATGCACTGATCACGTGGCTATCATGCACTGATCACGAGACTGATCATGCACTGATCACGTCTATATCATGCACTGATCACATGACTGCCCATGCACTGATCACGTGGATGATCATACACTAATCATGTGACAGATCATGCACTGATCACGTGGCTGATCATGCACTGATACCGTGACTGAGCATGGACTGATCACATGACTATCATGTAGTGATCACGTGACTTAATGGCGCTGATCATGTGACTGATCATGCGCTGATCATGTTTGCTATCATACACTGATCATGTGCCTCTGGAGGCAATAAACAAAGAGCTGAGTAGGCACGAATCAAACAGTCAGCAGGCAATAATCATGGAACTCAGCTGTGAGGAATCATGCTGCTCAGCTGGCAATAATCAAGCAGCTGAGCAGGCAGGAATTACGCAGCACAGCTGGCAATTGTCAAGCAGATGACAGGCAGGAATCGTGCAGCTCAGCTGGCAATTGTCAAGCAGATGAGCAGACAGTAATCACGCAGCTCAGCAGGCCCAGATCACGTGACTGAGCATGCACTGTTCACGTGGCTGATCATACACTGATCACGTGATGATCATGCACTGATCACTTGGATATCATGCACTGATCACGTGGCTGATCATACACTGTTCACGTGTCTGACCATGCACTGATCACGTGGCTGATCATACACTGCTCACGTAACTGATCATGCACTGATCACGTGGCTATCATGCACTGATCACGTGGCTGAACATGCACTGTTCACGTGGCTGATCACACACCTGTCACGTGACATATCATGCACTGATCACGTGGCACTCATGCACTGATCACGGCTGATCATACTCTGCTCACGTAACTCATGCACACATCACGTGGCTATCATGCACTGCTCACGTGGCTCATCATGGAATGATCACGTAGCTACCATATACTGGTCACGGATCATGCACAGATCACGAATGATCATGCACTGTTCACGTGACTGATCATGTACTGATCACGTGACTGATCATGCACTGATCACGTGGCTATCATGCTCTGCTCACGTGGCTGATCATGCAACGATCACGAGCAACCATGTACTGGTCACGTGACTGATCATGCACTGATCACGTAATTGATCATGCACTGATCACGTGGCTCATCATGCACTGATCACGTGGCTGATCACACATGATCACGTGACTGATCATGCACTGATCACGTGGCTATCATGCACTGATCACGGCTGATCATGCACTGATCACGTGGATATCATGCACTGATCATGGCTGATCACACACGATCACATGACTGATCATGCACTGATCACGTGGCTATCATGCACTGATCACGTGGCTGATCATGCACTGATCACGTGGCTATCATGCACTGATCATGAGCTACCATGTACTGATCACGTGACTGATCATGCACTGATCACGTGGCTGATCATGCACTGACTGGCTGATCATGCACTGATCACGTGGCTGATCATGCACTGATCACGTGACTGATCATGCACTGATCACGTGACTGATCATGCACTGATCACGTGGCTATCATGCACTGATCACGTGGCTGATCATGCACTGATCACGTGCCTGATCATGCACTGATCACGTGGCTGATCATGCACTGATCACGTGACTGATCATGCACTGATCACGTGGCTGATCATGCACTGATACGTGACTGAGCATGGACTGATCACATGACTATCATGTAGTGATCACGTGACTTAATGGCGCTGATCATGTGACTGATCATGCACTGATCATGTTTGCTATCATACACTGATCATGTGCCTCTGGAGGCAATAAACAAAGAGCTGAGTAGGCACGAATCAAACAGTCAGCAGGCAATAATCATGGAACTCAGGGTGAGGAATCATGCTGCTCAGCTGGCAATAATCAAGCAGCTGAGCAGGCAGGAATTACGCAGCACAGCTGGCAATTGTCAAGCAGATGACAGGCAGGAATCGTGCAGCTCAGCTGGCAATTGTCAAGCAGATGAGCAGACAGTAATCACGCAGCTCAGCAGGCCCTGATCACGTGACTGAGCATGCACTGTTCACGTGGCTGATCATACACTGATCACGTGATGATCATGCACTGATCACTTGGATATCATGCACTGATCACGTGGCTGATCATACACTGTTCACGTGTCTGACCATGCACTGATCACGTGGCTGATCATACACTGCTCACGTAACTGATCATGCACTGATCACGTGGCTATCATGCACTGATCACGTGGCTGAACATGCACTGTTCACGTGGCTGATCACACACCTGTCACGTGACATATCATGCACTGATCACGTGGCACTCATGCACTGATCACGTGGCTGATCATACTCTGCTCACGTAACTCATGCACACATCACGTGGCTATCATGCACTGCTCACGTGGCTCGTCATGGAATGATCACGAGCAACCATATACTGGTCACGTGACTGATCATGCACAGATCACGTAAATGATCATGCACTGTTCACGTGACTGATCATGTACTGATCACGTGACTGATCATGCACTGATCACGTGGCTATCATGCACTGCTCACGTGGCTGATCATGCAACGATCACGTAGCAACCATGTACTGGTCACGTGACTGATCATGCACTGATCACAATTGATCATGCACTGATCACGTGGCTCATCATGCACTGATCACGTGGCTGATCACACATGTATCACGTGACTGATCATGCACTGATCACGTGGCTATCATGCACTGATCACGTGGCTGCATGCACTGATCACGTGGATATCATGCACTGATCACGTGGCTGATCACACACGTATCACATGACTGATCATGCACTGATCACGTGGCTATCATGCACTGATCACGTGGCTATCATGCACTGATCACGGCTGATCATGCAATGATCACGTAGCTACCATGTACTGGTCACGTGACTGATCATGCACTGATCACGTAATTGATCATGCACTGATCACGTGGCTGATCATGCACTGATCACGTGGCTGATCATACACTGATCACGTAACTGATCATGCACTGATCACGTGACTGATCATGCACTGATCACGTGGCTATCATGCACTGATCACTTGGCTGACATACACTGATCACGTGCCTGATCATGCACTGATCACGTGGCTGATCATGCACTGATCACGTGACTGATCATGCACTGATCACGTGTCTGATCATGCACTGATCACGTGGCTATCATGCACTGTCACGTGGCTGATCATGCCATGATCACGCAGCTACCATGTACTGGTCACATGACTGATCATGCACTGATCACGTGACTGATCATGCACTGATCACGTGGCTATCATGCACTACTCACGTGGCTGATCATGCAATGATCATGTAGCTACCATGTACAGGTCACGTGAATGATCATACACCCATCAGGTGACTGATCATGCACTGATCACGTGGCTATCATGCACTGATCACGTGACTGATCATGCACTGATCACGTCTATATCATGCACTGATCACATGACTGCCCATGCACTGATCACGTGGATGATCATACACTAATCATGTGACAGATCATGCACTGATCACGTGGCTGATCATGCACTGATACCGTGACTGAGCATGGACTGATCACATGACTATCATGTAGTGATCACGTGACTTAATGGCGCTGATCATGTGACTGATCATGCGCTGATCATGTTTGCTATCATACACTGATCATGTGCCTCTGGAGGCAATAAACAAAGAGCTGAGTAGGCACGAATCAAACAGTCAGCAGGCAATAATCATGGAACTCAGGTGTGAGGAATCATGCTGCTCAGCTGGCAATAATCAAGCAGCTGAGCAGGCAGGAATTACGCAGCACAGCTGGCAATTGTCAAGCAGATGACAGGCAGGAATCGTGCAGCTCAGCTGGCAATTGTCAAGCAGATGAGCAGACAGTAATCACGCAGCTCAGCAGGCCCAGATCACGTGACTGAGCATGCACTGTTCACGTGGCTGATCATACACTGATCACGTGATGATCATGCATCACTTGGATATCATGCACTGATCACGTGGCTGATCATACACTGTTCACGTGTCTGACCATGCACTGATCACGTGGCTGATCATACACTGCTCACGTAACTGATCATGCACTGATCACGTGGCTATCATGCACTGATCACGTGGCTGAACATGCACTGTTCACGTGGCTGATCACACACCTGTCACGTGACATATCATGCACTGATCACGTGGCACATGCACTGATCACGTGGCTGATCATACTCTGCTCACGTCTCATGCACACATCACGTGGCTATCATGCACTGCTCACGTGGCTGTCATGGAATGATCACGTAGCTACCATATACTGGTCACGTGACTGATCATGCACTGATCACGTAAATGATCATGCACTGTTCACGTGACTGATCATGTACTGATCACGTGACTGATCATGCACTGATCACGTGGCTATCATGCACTGCTCACGTGGCTGATCATGCACGATCACGTAGCAACCATGTACTGGTCACGTGACTGATCATGCACTGATCACGTAATTGATCATGCACTGATCACGTGGCTCATCATGCACTGATCACGTGGCTGATCACACATGTATCACGTGACTGATCATGCACTGATCACGTGGCTCTCATGCACTGATCACGTGGCTGTCATGCACTGATCACGTGGATATCATGCACTGATCACGTGGCTGATCACACACGTATCACATGACTGATCATGCACTGATCACGTGGCTATCATGCACTGATCACGTGGCTATCATGCACTGATCACGTGGCTGATCATGCAATGATCACGAGCTACCATGTACTGTCACGTGACTGATCATGCACTGATCACGTACTGATCATGCACTGATCATGTGGCTGATCATGCACTGATCACGTGGCTGATCATGCACTGATCACGTGACTGATCATGCACTGATCACGTGGCTGATCATGCACTGATCACGTGGCTATCATGCACTGATCACGTGGCTGATCATGCACTGATCACGTGGCTGATCATGCACTGATCACGTGGCTGATCATGCACTGATCACGTGGACTGATCATGCACTGATCACGTGGCTGATCATGCACTGATCACGTGACTGATCATGCACTGATCACGTGGCTATCATGCACTGATCACGTGGCTGATCATGCATGATCACGCAGCTATCATGCACTGATCACGTGACTGATCATGCACTGATCACGTGACTGATCATGCACTGATCACGTGGCTATCATGCACTGATCACGTGGCTGATCATGCAATGATCATGTAGCTGACCATGTACTGGTCACGTGAACATCATGCACTGATCACGTGACTGATCATGCACTGATCACGTGGCTATCATGCACTGATCACGTGACTGATCATGCACTGATCACGTCTATCATGCACTGATCACATGACTGATCATGCACTGATCACGTGATGATCATGCACTGATCACGTGACTGATCATGCACTGATCACGTGGCTGATCATGCACTGATCACGTGACTGATCATGCACTGATCACGTGACTGATCATGCACTGATCACGTGGCTATCATGCACTGATCACGTGGCTGATCATGCACTGATCACGTCTGATCATGCACTGATCACGTGGCTGATCATGCACTGATCACGTGACTGATCATGCACTGATCACGTGGCTGATCATGCACTGATACCGTGACTGAGCATGGACTGATCACATGACTATCATGTAGTGATCACGTGACTTAATGGCGCTGATCATGTGACTGATCATGCACTGATCATGTTTGCTATCATACACTGATCATGTGCCTCTGGAGGCAATAAACAAAGAGCTGAGTAGGCACGAATCAAACAGTCAGCAGGCAATAATCATGGAACTCAGGTGTGAGGAATCATGCTGCTCAGCTGGCAATAATCAAGCAGCTGAGCAGGCAGGAATTACGCAGCACAGCTGGCAATTGTCAAGCAGATGACAGGCAGGAATCGTGCAGCTCAGCTGGCAATTGTCAAGCAGATGAGCAGACAGTAATCACGCAGCTCAGCAGGCCCTGATCACGTGACTGAGCATGCACTGTTCACGTGGCTGATCATACACTGATCACGTGATGATCATGCACTGATCACTTGGATATCATGCACTGATCACGTGGCTGATCATACACTGTTCACGTGTCTGACCATGCACTGATCACGTGGCTGATCATACACTGCTCACGTAACTGATCATGCACTGATCACGTGGCTATCATGCACTGATCACGTGGCTGATCATGCACTGATCACGTGGCTGATCACACACTGTCACGTGACATATCATGCACTGATCACGTGGCACTCATGCACTGATCATGGCTGATCATACTCTCACTCATGCACACATCACGTGGCTATCATGCACTGCTCACGTGGCTCGTCATGGAATGATCACGTAGCTACCATATACTGGTCACGTGACTGATCATGCACTGATCACGTAAATGATCATGCACTGTTCACGTGACTGATCATGTACTGATCACGTGACTGATCATGCACTGATCACGTGGCTATCATGCACTGCTCACGTGGCTGATCATGCAACGATCACGTAGCAACCATGTACTGGTCACGTGACTGATCATGCACTGATCACGTAATTGATCATGCACTGATCACGTGGCTCATCATGCACTGATCACGTGGCTGATCACACATGTATCACGTGACTGATCATGCACTGATCACGTGGCTCTCATGCACTGATCACGTGGCTGTCATGCACTGATCACGTGGATATCATGCACTGATCACGTGGCTGATCACACACGTATCACATGACTGATCATGCACTGATCACGTGGCTATCATGCACTGATCACGTGGCTATCATGCACTGATCACGTGGCTGATCATGCACTGATCACGTAGCTATCATGTACTGGTCACGTGACTGATCATGCACTGATCACGTAATTGATCATGCACTGATCACGTGGCTGATCATGCACTGATCACGTGGCTGATCATGCACTGATCACGTAACTGATCATGCACTGATCACGTGACTGATCATGCACTGATCACGTGGCTATCATGCACTGATCACTTGGCTGACATACACTGATCACGTGCCTGATCATGCACTGATCACGTGGCTGATCATGCACTGATCACGTGACTGATCATGCACTGATCACGTGACTGATCATGCACTGATCACGTGGCTATCATGCACTGCTCACGTGGCTGATCATGCATGATCACGCAGCTACCATGTACTGGTCACATGACTGATCATGCACTGATCACGTGACTGATCATGCAGTGATCACGTGGCTATCATGCACTACTCACGTGGCTGATCATGCAATGATCATGTAGCTACCATGTACAGGTCACGTGAATGATCATACACCCATCAGGTGACTGATCATGCACTGATCACGTGGCTATCATGCACTGATCACGACTGATCATGCACTGATCACGTCTATATCATGCACTGATCACATGACTGCCCATGCACTGATCACGTGGATGATCATACACTAATCATGTGACAGATCATGCACTGATCACGTGGCTGATCATGCACTGATACCGTGACTGAGCATGGACTGATCACATGACTATCATGTAGTGATCACGTGACTTAATGGCGCTGATCATGTGACTGATCATGCTGATCATGTTTGCTATCATACACTGATCATGTGCCTCTGGAGGCAATAAACAAAGAGCTGAGTAGGCACGAATCAAACAGTCAGCAGGCAATAATCATGGAACTCAGTGTGAGGAATCATGCTGCTCAGCTGGCAATAATCAAGCAGCTGAGCAGGCAGGAATTACGCAGCACAGCTGGCAATTGTCAAGCAGATGACAGGCAGGAATCGTGCAGCTCAGCTGGCAATTGTCAAGCAGATGAGCAGACAGTAATCACGCAGCTCAGCAGGCCCAGATCACGTGACTGAGCATGCACTGTTCACGTGGCTGATCATACACTGATCACGTGATGATCATGCACTGATCACTTGGATATCATGCACTGATCACGTGGCTGATCATACACTGTTCACGTGTCTGACCATGCACTGATCACGTGGCTGATCATGCACTGCTCACGTAACTGATCATGCACTGATCACGTGGCTATCATGCACTGATCACGTGGCTGAACATGCACTGTTCACGTGGCTGATCACACACCTGTCACGTGACATATCATGCACTGATCACGTGGCACTCATGCACTGATCACGTGGCTGATCATACTCTGCTCACGTAACTCATGCACACATCACGTGGCTATCATGCACTGCTCACGTGGCTCGTCATGGAATGATCACGTAGCAACCATATACTGGTCACGTGACTGATCATGCACAGATCACGAATGATCATGCACTGTTCACGTGACTGATCATGTACTGATCACGTGACTGATCATGCACTGATCACGTGGCTATCATGCACTGCTCACGTGGCTGATCATGCAACGATCACGTAGCAACCATGTACTGGTCACGTGACTGATCATGCACTGATCACGTAATTGATCCTGCACTGATCACGTGGCTCATCATGCACTGATCACGTGGCTGATCACACATGTATCACGTGACTGATCATGCACTGATCACGTGGCTATCATGCACTGATCACGTGGCTGTCATGCACTGATCACGTGGATATCATGCACTGATCACGTGGCTGATCACACACGTATCACATGACTGATCATGCACTGATCACGTGGCTATCATGCACTGATCACGTGGCTATCATGCACTGATCACGTGGCTGATCATGCAATGATCACGTAGCTACCATGTACTGGTCACGTGACTGATCATGCACTGATCACGTAATTGATCATGCACTGATCACGTGGCTGATCATGCACTGATCACGTGGCTGATCATGCACTGATCACATAACTGATCATGCACTGATCACGTGACTGATCATGCACTGATCACGTGGCTATCATGCACTGATCACTTGGCTGATCATGCACTGATCACGTGCCTGATCATGCACTGATCACGTGACTGATCATGCACTGATCACGTGGCTGATCATGCACTGATCACGTGGCTGATCATGCACTGATCACGTGACTGATCATGCACTGATCACGTGACTGATCATGCACTGATCACGTGGCTATCATGCACTGATCACGTGGCTGATCATGCATGATCACGCAGCTACCATGTACTGGTCATGACTGATCATGCACTGATCACGTGACTGATCATGCAGTGATCACGTGGCTATCATGCACTACTCACGTGGCTGATCATGCAATGATCATGTAGCTACCATGTACAGGTCACGTGAATGATCATACACCCATCAGGTGACTGATCATGCACTGATCACGTGGCTATCATGCACTGATCACGAGACTGATCATGCACTGATCACGTCTATATCATGCACTGATCACATGACTGCCCATGCACTGATCACGTGGATGATCATACACTAATCATGTGACAGATCATGCACTGATCACGTGGCTGATCATGCACTGATACCGTGACTGAGCATGGACTGATCACATGACTATCATGTAGTGATCACGTGACTTAATGGCGCTGATCATGTGACTGATCATGCGCTGATCATGTTTGCTATCATACACTGATCATGTGCCTCTGGAGGCAATAAACAAAGAGCTGAGTAGGCACGAATCAAACAGTCAGCAGGCAATAATCATGGAACTCAGGTGTGAGGAATCATGCTGCTCAGCTGGCAATAATCAAGCAGCTGAGCAGGCAGGAATTACGCAGCACAGCTGGCAATTGTCAAGCAGATGACAGGCAGGAATCGTGCAGCTCAGCTGGCAATTGTCAAGCAGATGAGCAGACAGTAATCACGCAGCTCAGCAGGCCCAGATCACGTGACTGAGCATGCACTGTTCACGTGGCTGATCATACACTGATCACGTGATGATCATGCACTGATCACTTGGATATCATGCACTGATCACGTGGCTGATCATACACTGTTCACGTGTCTGACCATGCACTGATCACGTGGCTGATCATACACTGCTCACGTAACTGATCATGCACTGATCACGTGGCTATCATGCACTGATCACGTGGCTGAACATGCACTGTTCACGTGGCTGATCACACACCTGTCACGTGACATATCATGCACTGATCACGTGGCACTCATGCACTGATCACGTGGCTGATCATACTCTGCTCACGTAACTCATGCACACATCACGTGGCTATCATGCACTGCTCACGTGGCTCGTCATGGAATGATCACGTAGCAACCATATACTGGTCACGTGACTGATCATGCACAGATCACGTAAATGATCATGCACTGTTCACGTGACTGATCATACTGATCACGTGACTGATCATGCACTGATCACGTGGCTATCATGCACTGCTCACGTGGCTGATCATGCAACGATCACGTAGCAACCATGTACTGGTCACGTGACTGATCATGCACTGATCACGTAATTGATCATGCACTGATCACGTGGCTCATCATGCACTGATCACGTGGCTGATCACACATGTATCACGTGACTGATCATGCACTGATCACGTGGCTATCATGCACTGATCACGTGGCTGTCATGCACTGATCACGTGGATATCATGCACTGATCACGTGGCTGATCACACACGATCACATGACTGATCATGCACTGATCACGTATATCATGCACTGATCACGTATCATGCACTGATCACGTGGCTGATCATGCAATGATCACGAGCTATCATGCACTGTCACGTGACTGATCATGCACTGATCACGTAATTGATCATGCACTGATCACGTGGCTGATCATGCACTGATCACGTGGCTGATCATGCACTGATCACCAACTGATCATGCACTGATCATGACTGATCATGCACTGATCACGTGGCTGATCATGCACTGATCACGTGTGATCATGCACTGATCACGTGGTGATCATGCATGATCATGTAGCTACCATGTACAGGTCACGTGAATGATCATACACCCATCAGGTGACTGATCATGCACTGATCACGTGGCTATCATGCACTGATCACGGACTGATCATGCACTGATCACGCCTATATCATGCACTGATCACATGACTGCATGCACTGATCACGTGGATGATCATACACTAATCATGTGACAGATCATGCACTGATCACGTGGCTGATCATGCACTGATACCGTGACTGAGCATGGACTGATCACATGACTATCATGTAGTGATCACGTGACTTAATGGCGCTGATCATGTGACTGATCATGCGCTGATCATGTTTGCTATCATACACTGATCATGTGCCTCTGGAGGCAATAAACAAAGAGCTGAGTAGGCACGAATCAAACAGTCAGCAGGCAATAATCATGGAACTCAGGTGTGAGGAATCATGCTGCTCAGCTGGCAATAATCAAGCAGCTGAGCAGGCAGGAATTACGCAGCACAGCTGGCAATTGTCAAGCAGATGACAGGCAGGAATCGTGCAGCTCAGCTGGCAATTGTCAAGCAGATGAGCAGACAGTAATCACGCAGCTCAGCAGGCCCTGATCACGTGACTGAGCATGCACTGTTCACGTGGCTGATCATACACTGATCACGTGATGATCATGCACTGATCACTTGGATATCATGCACTGATCACGTGGCTGATCATACACTGTTCACGTGTCTGACCATGCACTGATCACGTGGCTGATCATACACTGCTCACGTAACTGATCATGCACTGATCACGTGGCTATCATGCACTGATCACGTGGCTGAACATGCACTGTTCACGTGGCTGATCACACACCTGTCACGTGACATATCATGCACTGATCACGTGGCACTCATGCACTGATCACGTGGCTGATCATACACTGATCATGAACTCATGCACACATCACGTGGCTATCATGCACTGCTCATGGCTCGTCATGGAATGATCACGAGCTACCATATACTGGTCACGTGACTGATCATGCACTGATCACGTAAATGATCATGCACTGTTCACGTGACTGATCATGCACTGATCACGTGACTGATCATGCACTGATCACGTGGCTATCATGCACTGCTCACGCTGATCATGCAACGATCACGTAGCAACCATGTACTGGTCACGTGACTGATCATGCACTGATCACGTAATTGATCATGCACTGATCACGTGGCTCATCATGCACTGATCACGTGGCTGATCACACATGTATCACGTGACTGATCATGCACTGATCCGTGGCTATCATGCACTGATCACGTGGCTGTCATGCACTGATCACGTGGATATCATGCACTGATCACGTGGCTGATCACCACGTATCACATGACTGATCATGCACTGATCACGTGGCTATCATGCACTGATCACGTGGCTATCATGCACTGATCACGTGGCTGATCATGCACTGATCACGTGACTGATCATGCACTGATCACGTGGCTGATCATGCACTGATCACGTGACTGATCATGCACTGATCACGTGGCTGATCATGCACTGATCACGTGGCTATCATGCACTGATCACGTGGCTGATCATGCATGATCACGCAGCTATCATGCACTGATCACGTGGCTGATCATGCACTGATCACGTGATGATCATGCACTGATCACGTGGATATCATGCACTGATCACGTGGCTGATCATGCACTGATCACGTGTCTGATCATGCACTGATCACGTGGCTGATCATGCACTGATCACGTAACTGATCATGCACTGATCACGGCTATCATGCACTGATCACGTGGCTGATCATGCACTGATCACGGGCTGATCACACACTGTCACGTGACTATCATGCACTGATCACGTGGCACTCATGCACTGATCACGTGGCTGATCATACTGATCACGAACTCATGCACTGATCACGTGGCATCATGCACTGATCACGTGGCTGATCATGCAATGATCACGAGCACCATATGATCAGTCACTGATCATGCACACTGATCACGTGACTGATCATGCACTGATCACGTGCTGATCATGCACTGATCACGTGACTGATCATGCACTGATCACGTGTATCATGCACTGATCACGTGGCTGATCATGCAACACCAGCAACCATGTACTGATCACGTGACTGATCATGCACTGATCACGTAATTGATCATGCACTGATCACGTGGCTATCATGCACTGATCACGTGGCTGATCACACATGATCACGTGACTGATCATGCACTGATCACGTGGCTATCATGCACTGATCACGTGGCTGATCATGCACTGATCACGTGGATCATGCACTGATCACGTGGCTGATCATACACCCATCACGTGACTGATCATGCACTGATCACGTGGCTATCATGCACTGATCACGTGACTGATCATGCACTGATCACGTCTATATCATGCACTGATCACATGACTGCCCATGCACTGATCACGGATGATCATACACTAATCATGTGACAGATCATGCACTGATCACGTGGCTGATCATGCACTGATACCGTGACTGAGCATGGACTGATCACATGACTATCGTGGTGATCACGTGACTTAATGGCGCTGATCATGTGACTGATCATGCGCTGATCATGTTTGCTATCATACACTGATCATGTGCCTCTGGAGGCAATAAACAAAGAGCTGAGTAGGCACGAATCAAACAGTCAGCAGGCAATAATCATGGAACTCAGGTGTGAGGAATCATGCTGCTCAGCTGGCAATAATCAAGCAGCTGAGCAGGCAGGAATTACGCAGCACAGCTGGCAATTGTCAAGCAGATGACAGGCAGGAATCGTGCAGCTCAGCTGGCAATTGTCAAGCAGATGAGCAGACAGTAATCACGCAGCTCAGCAGGCCCAGATCACGTGACTGAGCATGCACTGTTCACGTGGCTGATCATACACTGATCACGTGATGATCATGCACTGATCACTTGATATCATGCACTGATCACGTGGCTGATCATACTGATCACGTGTGATCATGCACTGATCACGTGGCTGATCATGCACTGATCACGCTGATCATGCACTGATCACGTGGCTGATCATGCACTGATCACGTGGCTGATCACACACTGATCACGTGACTATCATGCACTGATCACGTGGCATCATGCACTGATCACGTGGCTGATCATACACTGCTCACGTGACTCATGCACATCACGGCTATCATGCACTGATCACGTGGCTGTCATGCAATGATCACGTGGCTATCATGCACTGATCACGTGGCTGATCATGCACTGATCACGTGACTGATCATGCACTGACACTGCGATCATGATCATCATGATGGCTATCATGCACTGATCATGGCTGATCATGCACTGATCACGTGCCATGTACTGATCACGTGACTGATCATGCACTGATCACGTAATTGATCATGCACTGATCACGTGGCTGATCATGCACTGATCACGTGGCTGATCACACACTGATCACGTGACTGATCATGCACTGATCACGTGACTGATCATGCACTGATCACGTGGCTATCATGCACTGATCACGTGGCTGATCATGCACTGATCACGTGACTGATCATGCACTGATCACGTGACTGATCATGCACTGATCACGTCTGATCATGCACTGATCACGTGGCTATCATGCACTGATCACGTGGCTGATCATGCCATGATCACGCAGCTACATGTACTGGTCACGTGACTGATCATGCACTGATCACGTGGCTATCATGCACTATCACGTGGCTGATCATGCACTGATCATGTAGCTACCATGTACTGGTCACGTGACTGATCATGCACTGATCACGTGACTGATCATGCACTGATCACATGACTGCCCATGCACTGATCACGTGGATGATCATACACTAATCATGTGACAGATCATGCACTGATCACGTGGCTGATCATGCACTGATACCGTGACTGAGCATGGACTGATCACATGACTATCATGTAGTGATCACGTGACTTAATGGCGCTGATCATGTGACTGATCATGCGCTGATCATGTTTGCTATCATACACTGATCATGTGCCTCTGGAGGCAATAAACAAAGAGCTGAGTAGGCACGAATCAAACAGTCAGCAGGCAATAATCATGGAACTCAGCTGTGAGGAATCATGCTGCTCAGCTGGCAATAATCAAGCAGCTGAGCAGGCAGGAATTACGCAGCACAGCTGGCAATTGTCAAGCAGATGACAGGCAGGAATCGTGCAGCTCAGCTGGCAATTGTCAAGCAGATGAGCAGAC
The DNA here is from genome assembly GCF_032452875.1 of Bos javanicus. Lineage (NCBI taxonomy): Eukaryota > Metazoa > Chordata > Mammalia > Artiodactyla > Bovidae > Bos > Bos javanicus. The sequence continues at coordinate 38,235 of NW_026894010.1, forward strand.
AGTAATCACGCAGCTCAGCAGGCCTGATCACGTGACTGAGCATGCACTGTTCACGTGGCTGATCATACACTGATCACGTGATGATCATGCACTGATCACTTGGATATCATGCACTGATCACGTGGCTGATCATACACTGTTCACGTGTCTGACCATGCACTGATCACGTGGCTGATCATACACTGCTCACGTAACTGATCATGCACTGATCACGTGGCTATCATGCACTGATCACGTGGCTGAACATGCACTGTTCACGTGGCTGATCACACACCTGTCACGTGACATATCATGCACTGATCACGTGGCACTCATGCACTGATCACGTGGCTGATCATACTCTGCTCACGTAACTCATGCACACATCACGTGGCTATCATGCACTGCTCACGTGGCTCGTCATGGAATGATCACGAGCAACCATATACTGCACGTGACTGATCATGCAAAGATCACGAATGATCATGCACTGTTCACGTGACTGATCATGTACTGATCACGTGACTGATCATGCACTGATCACGTGGCTATCATGCTCTGCTCACGTGGCTGATCATGCACGATCACGTAGCAACCATGTAGTGGTCTCGTGACTGATCATGCACTGATCACGTAATTGATCCTGCACTGATCACGTGGCTCATCATGCACTGATCACGTGGCTGATCACACATGTATCACGTGACTGATCATGCACTGATCCCGTGGCTCATGCACTGATCACGTGGCTGTCATGCACTGATCACGTGGATATCATGCACTGATCACGTGGCTGATCACACGTATCACATGACTGATCATGCACTGATCACGTGGCTCACGTGCACTGATCACGTGGCTGATCATGCAATGATCACGTGAGCTGATCATGTACTGGTCACGTGACTGATCATGCACTGATCACGTGACTGATCATGCACTGATCACGTGGCTGATCATGCACTGATCACGTGGCTGATCATGCACTGATCACGTAATGATCATGCACTGATCACGTGACTGATCATGCACTGATCACGTGGCTATCATGCACTGATCACTTGGCTGACATGCACTGATCACGTGCCTGATCATGCACTGATCACGGCTGATCATGCACTGATCACGTGACTGATCATGCACTGATCACGTGGTTGATCATGCACTGATCACGTGGATCATGCACTGCTCACGTGGCTGATCATGCCATGATCACGCAGCTCCATGTACTGGTCACATGATGATCATGCACTGATCACGTGACTGATCATGCACTGATCACGTGGCTATCATGCACTACTCACGTGGCTGATCATGCAATGATCATGTAGCTACCATGTACAGGTCACGTGAATGATCATACACCCATCAGGTGACTGATCATGCACTGATCACGTGGCTATCATGCACTGATCACGTGACTGATCATGCACTGATCACGTGCCTATATCATGCACTGATCACATGATGCCCATGCACTGATCACGTGGATGATCATACACTAATCTTGTGACAGATCATGCACTGATCACGTGGCTGATCATGCACTGATACCGTGACTGAGCATGGACTGATCACATGACTATCATGTAGTGATCACGTGACTTAATGGCGCTGATCATGTGACTGATCATGCGCTGATCATGTTTGCTATCATACACTGATCATGTGCCTCTGGAGGCAATAAACAAAGAGCTGAGTAGGCACGAATCAAACAGTCAGCAGGCAATAATCATGGAACTCAGGTGAGGAATCATGCTGCTCAGCTGGCAATAATCAAGCAGCTGAGCAGGCAGGAATTACGCAGCACAGCTGACAATTGTCAAGCAGATGACAGGCAGGAATCGTGCAGCTCAGCTGGCAATTGTCAAGCAGATGAGCAGACAGTAATCACGCAGCTCAGCAGGCCCAGATCACGTGACTGAGCATGAACTGTTCACGTGGCTGATCATACACTGATCACGTGATGATCATGCACTGATCACTTGGATATCATGCACTGATCACGTGGCTGATCATACACTGTTCACGTGTCTGAACATGCACTGATCACGTGGCTGATCATACACTGCTCACGAACTGATCATGCACTGATCACGTGGCTATCATGCACTGATCACGTGGCTGAACATGCACTGTTCACGTGGCTGATCACACACCTGTCACGTGACATATCATGCACTGATCACGTGGCACTCATGCACTGATCACGTGGCTGATCATACTCTGCTCACGTAACTCATGCACACATCACGTGGCTATCATGCACTGCTCACGTGGCTGTCATGGAATGATCACGTAGCAACCATATACTGGTCACGTGACTGATCATGCATCACGTAAATGATCATGCACTGTTCACGTGACTGATCATACTGATCACGTGACTGATCATGCACTGATCACGTGGCTATCATGCTCTGCTCACGTGGCTGATCATGCAACGATCACGAGCAACCATGTACTGGTCACGTGACTGATCATGCACTGATCACGTAATTGATCCTGCACTGATCACGTGGCTCATGCACTGATCATGTGGCTGATCACATGATCACGTGACTGATCATGCACTGATCACGTGGGCTCATGCACTGATCACGTGGCTGTCCTGCACTGATCACGTGGATATCATGCACTGATCACGTGGCTGATCACACACGTATCACATGACTGATCATGCACTGATCACGTGGCTATCATGCACTGATCACGTGGCTATCATGCACTGATCACGTGGCTGATCATGCAATGATCACGTAGCTACCATGTACTGGTCATGTGACTGATCATGCACTGATCAACGATCATGCACTGATCATGCACTGACCATGGCTGATCACACTGATCACATGACTGATCATGCACTGATCACGTGACTGATCATGCACTGATCACGTGCTATCATGCACTGATCACGTGGCTGATCATGCACTGATCATGCAGCTGATCATGCACTGATCACGTGACTGATCATGCACTGATCACGTGACTGATCATGCACTGATCACGTGGCTATCATGCACTGATCACGTGGCTGATCATGCTGATCACGCAGCTGACCATGCACTGATCACGTGACTGATCATGCACTGATCACGTGGCTATCATGCACTACTCATGGCTGATCATGCAATGATCATGTGGCATGCATACACGTCACGTGAATGATCATGCACTGATCACGTGACTGATCATGCACTGATCACATGACTGATCATGCACTGATCACGTGGATGATCATACACAATTGTGACAGATCATGCACTGATCACGTGGCTGATCATGCACTGATACCGTGACTGAGCATGGACTGATCACATGACTATCATGTAGTGATCACGTGACTTAATGGCGCTGATCATGTGACTGATCATGCGCTGATCATGTTTGCTATCATACACTGATCATGTGCCTCTGGAGGCATAAACAAAGAGCTGAGTAGGCACGAATCAAACAGTCAGCAGGCAATAATCATGGAACTCAGGTGTGAGGAATCATGCTGCTCAGCTGGCAATAATCAAGTAGCTGAGCAGGCAGGAATTACGCAGCACAGCTGGCAATTGTCACAGATGACAGGCAGGAATCGTGCAGCTCAGCTGGCAATTGTCAACAGCCAGCAGTATCACGCAGCTCAGCAGGCCCTGATCACGTGACTGAGCATGCACTGTTCACGTGGCTGATCATACACTGATCACGTGATGATCATGCACTGATCACTTGGATATCATGCACTGATCACGTGGCTGATCATACACACGCGTGTCTGACCATGCACTGATCACGTGGCTGATCATGCACTGTCACGTAACTGATCATGCACTGATCACGTGGCTATCATGCACTGATCACGCTGAACATGCACTGATCACGTGGCTGATCACACACCTGTCACGTGACATATCATGCACTGATCACGTGGCACTCATGCACTGATCACGTGGCTGATCATACTCTGCTCACGTAACTCATGCACACATCACGTGGCTATCATGCACTGCTCACGCGGCTCGTCATGGAATGATCACGTAGCAACCATATACTGGTCACGTGACTGATCATGCACTGATCACGAATGATCATGCACTGTTCACGTGACTGATCATGCACTGATCACGTGACTGATCATGCACTGATCACGTGGCTATCATGCACTGCTCACGTGGCTGATCATGCACTGATCACGAGCAACCATGCACTGGTCACGTGACTGATCATGCACTGATCACGTAATTGATCATGCACTGATCACGTGGCTGATCATGCACTGATCACGTGGCTGATCACACATGTATCACGTGACTGATCATGCACTGATCACGTGGCTATCATGCACTGATCACGTGGCTATCATGCACTGATCACGTGGATATCATGCACTGATCACGTGGCTGATCACACACGTATCACATGACTGATCATGCACTGATCACGTGGCTATCATGCACTGATCACGTGGCTATCATGCACTGATCACGTGGCTGATCATGCAATGATCACGTAGCTACCATGTACTGGTCACGTGACTGATCATGCACTGATCACGTAATTGATCATGCACTGATCACGTGGCTGATCATGCACTGATCACGTGGCTGATCATGCACTGATCACGTAACTGATCATGCACTGATCACGTGACTGATCATGCACTGATCACGTGGCTATCATGCACTGATCACGTGGCTGACATACACTGATCACGTGCCTGGTCATGCACTGATCACGTGGCTGATCATGCACTGATCACGTGACTGATCATGCACTGATCACGTGACTGATCATGCACTGATCACGTGGCTATCATGCACTGCTCACGTGGCTGATCATTCAATGATCACTAGTCTACCATGTACTGGTCATATGACTGATCATGCACTGATCACGTGACTGATCATGCACTGATCACTTGTCTATCATGCACTACTCACGTGGCTGATCATGCAATGATCATGTAGCTACCATGTACAGGTCACGTGACTGATCATACACCCATCAGGTGACTGATCATGCACTGATCACGTGGCTATCATGCACTGATCACGAGACTGATCATGCACTGATCACGCCTATATCATGCACTGATCACATGACTGCCCATGCACTGATCACGTGGATGATCATACACTTATCATGTGACAGATCATGCACTGATCACGTGGCTGATCATGCACTGACACTGTGACTGAGCATGGACTGATCACATGACTATCATGTAGTGATCACGTGACTTAATGGCGCTGATCATGTGACTGATCATGCGCTGATCATGTTTGCTATCATACACTGATCATGTGCCTCTGGAGGCAATAAACAAAGAGCTGAGTAGGCACGAATCAAACAGTCAGCAGGCAATAATCATGGAACTCAGGTGTGAGGAATCATGCTGCTCAGCTGGCAATAATCAAGCAGCTGAGCAGGCAGGAATTACGCAGCACAGCTGGCAATTGTCAAGCAGATGACAGGCAGGAATCGTGCAGCTCAGCTGGCAATTGTCAAGCAGATGAGCAGACAGTAATCACGCAGCTCAGCAGGCCCAGATCACGTGACTGAGCATGCACTGTTCACGTGGCTGATCATACACTGATCACGTGATGATCATGCACTGATCACTTGGATATCATGCACTGATCACGTGGCTGATCATACACTGTTCACGTGTTCGACCATGCACTGATCACGTGGCTGATCATACACTGCTCACGTAACTGATCATGCACTGATCACGTGGCTATCATGCACTGATCACGTGGCTGAACATGCACTGTTCACGTGGCTGATCACACACCTGTCACGCGACATATCATGCACTGATCACGTGCACTCATGCACTGATCACGTGGCTGATCATACTCTGCTCACGAACTCATGCACACATCACGTGGCTATCATGCACTGCTCACGTGGCTGTCATGGAATGATCACGTAGCAACCATATACTGGTCACGTGACTGATCATGCACAGATCACGTAAATGATCATGCACTGTTCACGTGACTGATCATGTACTGATCACGTGACTGATCATGCACTGATCACGTGGCTATCATGCACTGCTCACGTGGCTGATCATGCACGATCACGAGCAACCATGTACTGGTCACGTGACTGATCATGCACTGATCACGTAATTGATCATGCACTGATCACGTGGCTCATCATGCACTGATCACGTGGCTGATCACACATGTATCACGTGACTGATCATGCACTGATCACGTGGCTCATGCACTGATCACGTGGCTGTCATGCACCGATCACGTGGATATCATGCACTGATCACGTGGCTGATCACACACGATCACGTGACTGATCATGCACTGATCACGTGGCTATCATGCACTGATCACGTGGCTATCATGCACTGATCACGTGGCTGATCATGCAATGATCACGAGCTACCATGTACTGGTCACGTGACTGATCATGCACTGATCACGTAATTGATCATGCACTGATCACGTGGCTGATCATGCACTGATCACGTAGCTGACCATGCACTGATCACATGACTGATCATGCACTGATCACGTGACTGATCATGCACTGATCACGTGGCTGATCATGCACTGATCACGTGGCTGATCATGCACTGATCACGTGGCTGATCATGCAATGATCATGTAGCTACCATGTACAGGTCACGTGAATGATCATACACCCATCAGGTGACTGATCATGCACTGATCACGTGGCTATCATGCACTGATCACGTGACTGATCATGCACTGATCACGTCTATATCATGCACTGATCACATGACTGCATGCACTGATCACGTGGATGATCATACACTAATCATGTGACAGATCATGCACTGATCACGTGGCTGATCATGCACTGATACCGTGACTGAGCATGGACTGATCACATGACTATCATGTAGTGATCACGTGACTTAATGGCGCTGATCATGTGACTGATCATGCGCTGATCATGTTTGCTATCATACACTGATCATGTGCCTCTGGAGGCAATAAACAAAGAGCTGAGTAGGCACGAATCAAACAGTCAGCAGGCAATAATCATGGAACTCAGGTGTGAGGAATCATGCTGCTCAGCTGGCAATAATCAAGCAGCTGAGCAGGCAGGAATTACGCAGCACAGCTGGCAATTGTCAAGCAGATGACAGGCAGGAATCGTGCAGCTCAGCTGGCAATTGTCAAGCAGATGAGCAGACAGTAATCACGCAGCTCAGCAGGCCCAGATCACGTGACTGAGCATGCACTGTTCACGTGGCTGATCATACACTGATCACGTGATGATCATGCACTGATCACTTGGATATCATGCACTGATCACGTGGCTGATCATACACTGTTCACGTGTTCGACCATGCACTGATCACGTGGCTGATCATACACTGCTCACGTAACTGATAATGCACTGATCACGTGGCTATCATGCACTGATCACGTGGCTGAACATGCACTGTTCACGTGGCTGATCACACACCTGTCACGTGACATATCATGCACTGATCACGTGGCACTCATGCACTGATCACGTGGCTGATCATACTCTGCTCACGTAACTCATGCACACATCACGTGGCTATCATGCACCGCTCACGTGGCTCGTCATGGAATGATCACGAGCTACCATATACTGGTCACGTGACTGATCATGCACTGATCACGTAAATGATCATGCACTGTTCACGTGACTGATCATGTACTGATCACGTGACTGATCATGCACTGATCACGTGGCTATCATGCACTGCTCACGTGGCTGATCATGCAACGATCACGAGCAACCATGTACTGGTCACGTGACTGATCATGCACTGATCATGTAATTGATCCTGCACTGATCACGTGGCTCATCATGCACTGATCACGTGGCTGATCACACATGTATCACGTGACTGATCATGCACTGATCACGTGACTATCATGCAGTGATCACGTGGCTGTCCTGCACTGATCACGTGGATATCATGCACTGATCACGTGGCTGATCACACACGATCACGTGACTGATCATGCACTGATCACGTGGCTATCATGCACTGATCACGTGGCTATCATGCACTGATCACGTGGCTGATCATGCACTGATCACGTAGCTATCATGCACTGATCACGTGACTGATCATGCACTGATCACGTGGCTATCATGCACTGATCACGTGGCTGATCATGCAATACGTGGCTATCATGCACTGATCACGTGACTGATCATGCACTGATCACGGCTATCATGCACTGATCACGTGGCTGATCATGCACTCACGAATGCATGCACTGATCACGTGACTGATCATGCACTGATCACGGCTGATCATGCACTGATCACGTGGCTGATCATGCACTGATCACGTGGCTGATCACATGCACTGATCACGTGATGATCATGCACTGATCACGTGGCTGATCATGCACTGATCACGTGGCTGATCATGCACTGATCACGTGGCTATCATGCACTGATCACGTGGCTGATCATGCACATGATCACGTGACTGATCATGCACTGATCACGTGGCTATCATGCACTGATCACGTGGCTATCATGCACTGTCACGTGGCTGATCATGCACTGATCACGCTATCATGCACTGATCACTTGGCTGATCATGCACTGATCACGTGGCTGATCATGCACTGATCACGTGACTGATCATGCACTGATCACGTGGCTATCATGCACTATCACGTGGCTGATCATGCAATGATCATGTAGCTACCATGTACAGGTCACGTGAATGATCATACACCCATCAGGTGACTGATCATGCACTGATCACGTGGCTATCATGCACTGATCACTAGATTGATCATGCACTGATCACGTCTATATCATGCACTGATCACATGACTGATCATGCACTGATCACGTGGATGATCATACACTAATCTGTGACAGATCATGCACTGATCACGTGGCTGATCATGCACTGATACCGTGACTGAGCATGGACTGATCACATGACTATCATGTAGTGATCACGTGACTTAATGGCACTGATCATGTGACTGATCATGCGCTGATCATGTTTGCTATCATACACTGATCATGTGCCTCTGGAGGCAATAAACAAAGAGCTGAGTAGGCACGAATCAAACAGTCAGCAGGCAATAATCATGGAACTCAGGTGAGGAATCATGCTGCTCAGCTGGCAATAATCAAGCAGCTGAGCAGGCAGGAATTATGCAGCACAGCTGGCAATTGTCAAGCAGATGACAGGCAGGAATCGTGCAGCTCAGCTGGCAATTGTCAAGCAGATGAGCAGACAGTAATCACGCAGCTCAGCAGGCCCTGATCACGTGACTGAGCATGCACTGTTCACGTGGCTGATCATACACTGATCACGTGATGATCATGCACTGATCACTTGGATATCATGCACTGATCACGTGGCTGATCATACACTGTTCACGCGTCTGACCATGCACTGATCACGTGGCTGATCATACACTGCTCACGTAACTGATCATGCACTGATCACGTGGCTATCATGCACTGATCACGTGGCTGATCATGCACTGTTCACGTGGCTGATCACACACCTGTCACGCGACATATCATGCACTGATCACGTGGCACTCATGCACTGATCACGTGGCTGATCATACTCTGCTCACGTAACTCATGCACACATCACGTGGCTATCATGCACTGCTCACGTGGCTCGTCATGGAATGATCACGTAGCAACCATATACTGGTCACGTGACTGATCATGCACTGATCACGTAATGATCATGCACTGATCACGTGACTGATCATGCACTGATCACGTGACTGATCATGCACTGATCACGTGGCTATCATGCACTGCTCACGTGGCTGATCATGCAACGATCACGAAGCAACCATGTACTGGTCACGTGACTGATCATGCACTGATCACGTAACTGATCATGCACTGATCACGTGGCTCATCATGCACTGATCACGCTGACACACATGTATCACGTGACTGATCATGCACTGATCACGTGGCTATCATGCACTGATCACGTGGCTGTCATGCACTGATCACGTGGATATCATGCACTGATCACGTGGCTGATCATGCACGTATCACTGACTGATCATGCACTGATCACGTGGCTATCATGCACTGATCACGTGACTGATCATGCACTGATCACGTGGCTACATGCACTGATCACGTGACTGATCATGCACTGATCACGAATTGATCATGCACTGATCACGTGGCTGATCATGCACTGATCACGTGGCTGATCATGCACTGATCACGTAACTGATCATGCACTGATCACGTGACTGATCATGCACTGATCACGTGGCTATCATGCACTGATCACGTGGCTGGATCATACACTGATCACGTGCCTGATCATGCACTGATCACGTGGCTGATCATGCACTGATCACGTGACTGATCATGCACTGATCACGTGTCTGATCATGCACTGATCACGTGGCTATCATGCACTGCTCACGGGGCTGATCATGCCATGATCACGCAGCTACCATGTACTGGTCACATGACTGATCATGCACTGATCACGCGATTGATCATGCACTGATCACGTGGCTATCATGCACTACTCACGTGGCTGATCATGCAATGATCATGTAGCTACCATGTACAGCTCACGTGAATGATCATACACCCATCAGGTGACTGATCATGCACTGATCACGTGGCTATCATGCACTGATCACTAGACTGATCATGCACTGATCACGTCTATATCATGCACTGATCACATGACTGCCCATGCACTGATCACGTGGATGATCATACACTAATCATGTGACAGATCATGCACTGATCACGTGGCTGATCATGCACTGATACTGTGACTGAGCATGGACTGATCACATGACTCTCATGTAGTGATCACGTGACTTAATGGCACTGATCATGTGACTGATCATGCACTGATCATGTTTGCTATCATACACTGATCATGTGCCTCTGGAGGCAATAAACAAAGAGCTGAGTAGGCACGAATCAAACAGTCAGCAGGCAATAATCATGGAACTCAGCTGTGAGGAATCATGCTGCTCAGCTGGCAATAATCAAGCAGCTGAGCAGGCAGGAATTACGCAGCACAGCTGACAATTGTCAAGCAGATGACAGGCAGGAATCGTGCAGCTCAGCTGGCAACTGTCAAGCAGATGAGCAGACAGTAATCACGCAGCTCAGCAGGCCCAGATCACGTGACTGAGCATGCACTGTTCACGTGGCTGATCATACACTGATCACGTGATGATCATGCACTGATCACTTGGATATCATGCACTGATCACGTGGCTGATCATACACTGTCACGTGTCTGACCATGCACTGATCACGTGGCTGATCATACACTGCTCACGTAACTGATAATGCACTGATCACGTGGCTATCATGCACTGATCACGTGGCTGAACATGCACCGTTCACGTGGCTGATCACACACCTGTCACGTGACATATCATGCACTGATCACGTGGCACTCATGCACTGATCACGTGGCTGATCATACTTTGCTCACGAATCATGCACACATCACGTGGCTATCATGCACTGCTCACGTGGCTCGCATGGAATGATCACGTAGCAACCATATACTGGTCACGTGATTGATCATGCACAGATCACGAATGATCATGCACTGTTCACGTGACTGATCATGTACTGATCACGTGACTGATCATGCACTGATCACGTGGCTATCATGCTCTGCTCACGTGGCTGATCATGCAACGATCACGAGCAACCATGTACTGGTCACGTGACTGATCATGCACTGATCACGAATTGATCCTGCACTGATCACGTGGCTCATCATGCACTGATCACGGCTGATCACACACGTATCACGTGACTGATCATGCACAGATCCCGTGGCTATCATGCACTGATCACGTGGCTATCATGCACTGATCACGCGGATATCATGCACTGATCACGTGGCTGATCACACACGTATCACCTGATGATCATGCACTGATCACGTCTATCATGCACTGATCACGTGGCTGATCATGCACTGATCACGTGGCTGATCATGCACTGATCACACTGATCATGCACTGATCACGTGATGATCATGCACTGATCACGTGGCTATCATGCACTGATCACGTGGCTGACATACACTGATCACGTGCCTGATCATGCACTGATCACGTGGCTGATCATGCACTGATCACGTGACTGATCATGCACTGATCACGTGGTCTGATCATGCACTGATCACGTGGCTACATGCACTGTCTCACGTGGCTGATCATGCCATGATCACGCAGCTACCATGTACTGGTCACATGACTGATCATGCACTGATCACGTGACTGATCATGCAGTGATCACGTGGCTGTCATGCACTACTCACGTGGCTGATCATGCAATGATCATGTAGCTACCATGTACAGGTCACGTGAATGATCATACACCCATCAGGTGACTGATCATGCACTGATCACGTGGCTATCATGCACTGATCACAGACTGATCATGCACTGATCACGCCTATATCATGCACTGATCACATGACTGCCCATGCACTGATCACGTGGATGATCATACACCAATCATGTGACAGATCATGCACTGATCACGTGGCTGATCATGCACTGATACCGTGACTGAGCATGGACTGATCACATGACTATCATGTAGTGATCACGTGACTTAATGGCGCTGATCATGTGACTGATCATGCGCTGATCATGTTTGCTATCATACACTGATCATGTGCCTCTGGAGGCAATAAACAAAGAGCTGAGTACGAATCAAACAGTCAGCAGGCAATAATCATGGAACTCAGGTGTGAGGAATCATGCTGCTCAGCTGGCAATAATCAAGCAGCTGAGCAGGCAGGAATTACGCAGCACAGCTGGCAATTGTCAAGCAGATGACAGGCAGGAATCGTGCAGCTCAGCTGGCAACTGTCAAGCAGATGAGCAGACAGTAATCACGCAGCTCAGCAGGCCCAGATCACGTGACTGAGCATGCACTGTTCACGTGGCTGATCATACACTGATCACGTGATGATCATGCACTGATCACTTGGATATCATGCACTGATCACGTGGCTGATCATACACTGTTCACGTTCTGACCATGCACTGATCACGTGGCTGATCATACACTGCTCACGTAACTGATCATGCACTGATCACGTGGCTATCATGCACTGATCACGTGGCTGAACATGCACTGTTCACGTGGCTGATCACACACTGTCACGTGAATATCATGCACTGATCACGTGGCATCATGCACTGATCACGTGGCTGATCATACTCGGCTCACGTAACTCATGCACACATCACGTGGCTATCATGCACTGCTCACGTGGTTCGTCATGGAATGATCACGATAACCATATACTGGTACGTGACTGATCATGCACAGATCACGAATGATCATGCACTGTTCACGTGACTGATCATGTACTGATCACGTGACTGATAATGCACTGATCACGTGGCTATCATGCTGCTCACGTGGCTGATCATGCACGATCACGTAGCAACCATGTACTGGTCACGTGACTGATCATGCACTGATCACGTACTGATCATGCACTGATCACGTGGCTCATCATGCACTGATCACGTGGCTGATCACATGTATCACGTGACTGATCATGCACTGATCACGTGGCTATCATGCACTGATCACGGCTGATCATGCACTGATCACGTGGTTATCATGCACTGATCACGTGGCTGATCACACACGTATCACCTGACTGATCATGCACTGATCACGTGGCAACTGATCACGTGGCTATCATGCACTGATCATGTGGCTGATCATACTGATCTGTGGCTATCATGCACTGATCACGTGACTGATCATGCACTGATCACGAATTGATCATGCACTGATCACGTGGCTGATCATGTACTGATCACGTGCTGATCATGCACTGATCACGGACTGATCATGCACTGACACGTGACTGATCATGCACTGATCATATGTGGACATGCACTGATCACGGCTGATCATGCACTACTCACGTGGCTGATCATGCAATGATCATGTAGCTACCATGTACTGGTCACGTGTATGATCACACACCCATCACGTGACTGATCATGCACTGATCACGTGGCTATCATGCACTGATCACGTGACTGATCATGCACTGATCACGCCTATATCATGCACTGATCACATGACTGCATGTGCACTGATCACGTGGATGATCATACACTATCATGTGACAGATCATGCACTGATCACGTGGCTGATCATGCACTGATACTTTGACTGAGCATGGACTGATCACATGACTATCATGTGATCACGATGATTAATGCTCTGATCATGGGACTGATCATGCTGATCATGTTTGCTATCATACACTGATCATGTGCTTCTGGAGGCAATAAACAAAGAGCTGAGTAGGAATCAAACAGTCAGCAGGCAATAATCATGGAACTCAGCTGTGAGGAATCATGCTGCTCAGCTGGCAATAATCACAGCTGAGCAGGCAGGAATCACGCAGCACAGCTGGCAATTGTCAAGCAGATGACAGGCAGGAATCGTGCAGCTCAGCTGGCAATTGTCAAGCAGATGAGCAGACAGTAATCACGCAGCTCAGCAGGCCCTGACCACGTGATTGAGCATGCACTGTTCACGTGGCTGATCATACATTGATCACGTGATGATCATGCACCGATCACTTGGATATCATGCACTGATCACATGGCTGATCATACACTGTCTCACGTGTTTGACCATGCACTGATCACGTGGCTGATCATACACTGCTCACGTATCTGATAATGCACTGATCACGTGGCTATCATGCACTGATCACGTGGCTGAACATGCACTGTTCACGCGGCTGATCACACACCGTCACGTGACTATCATGCACTGATCACGTGGCACTCATGCACTGATCACGTGGCTGATCATACTCTGCGCACTCATCATGCACACATCACGTGGCTATCATGCACTGCTCACGCGCTGGTCATGGAATGATCACGTAGCTACCATATACCGGTCACGTGACTGATCATGCACAGATCACGTAAATGATCATGCACTGTTCACGTGACTGATCATGCACTGACCACGTGACCGATCATGCACTGATCACGTCATGCTCTGCTCACGGGCTGATCATGCACCATCACGAGCAACCATGTACTGGTCACGTGACTGATCATGCACTGACCATGTAATTGATCCTGCACTGATCACGTGGCTCATCACGCACTGATCACGTGGCTGATCATGCACATGTATCACGTGATCATGCACTGATCACGTGGCTATCATGCCGCGATCACGCTGGCCATGCACTGATCACGCGCTATCGCACTGATCACGTGGCTGATCACACACGACTCTGACTGATCATGCACTGATCACGTGGATACTGCACTGATCACGTGGCTATCATGCACTGATCACGTGGCTGATCATGCAATGATCAATGAGCTACCATGTACTGGTCATGACTATCATGCACTGATCAGGTGGCGATCATGCGCTGATCACGTGGCTGATCATGCACTGATCACGTGGCTATCATGCACTGATCACGTGACTGATCATGCACTGATCACGGCTATCATGCTGTCAATGGCTGATCATGCAATGATCAATGCAGCTACCATGTACTGGTCACGGATTGATCATGCACTGATCACGTAACTGATCATGCACTGACACGTGGCTGATCATGCACTGATCACGCGGTGACGATACACATGTATCACGTGACTGATCATGCACTGATCACGTGGCTATCATGCACTGACCATGGCTGATCATGCACTGATCACGTGGCTGATCATGCAATGATCACGCACTGATCATGTACTGGTCACGTGACTGATCATGCACTGATCACGTGATTGATCATGCACTGATCACGTGGCTGATCATGCACTGATCATGTGACTGATCATGCACTATGCTGATCATGCCATGATCACGCAGCTATCATGCACTGGTCACGTGACTGATCATGCACTGATCACGACTGATCATGCAGATCACGTGGCTGTCATGCACTGATCACGTGGCTGATCATGCACTGATCACGTGGCTATCATGCACTGATCACGGACTGATCATGCACTGATCACGTGGCTGATCATGCACTGATCACGGCTATCATGCACTGATCACGTGACTGGATCATGCACTGATCACGTGTCTGATCATGCACTGATCACGTGACTGATCATGCACTGATCACGGACTGATCATGCACTGATCTCGGTCTGATCATGCACTGATCACGTGGCTATCATGCACTGCTCACGTGGCTGATCATGCAATGATCACGAAGCTACCATGTACTGGTCACATGACTGATCATGCACTGATCACGTGACTGATCATGCAGTGACTACGTGGCTATCATGCACTACTCACGTGGCTGATCATGCAATGATCATGTAGCTACCATGTACAGGTCACGCGAATGATCATACACCCATCAGGTGACTGATCATGCACTGATCACGTGGCTATCATGCACTGATCACGAGACTGATCATGCACTGATCACGTCTATATCATGCACTGATCACATGACTGCCCCTGCACTGATCACGTGGATGATCATACACTAATCATGTGACAGATCATGCACTGATCACGGCTGATCATGCACTGATACCGTGACCGAGCATGGACTGATCACATGACTATCATGTAGTGATCACGTGACTTAATGGCACTGATCATGTGACTGATCATGCGCTGATCATGTTTGCTATCATACACTGATCATGTGCCTCTGGAGGCAATAAACAAAGAGCTGAGTAGGTACGAATCAAACAGTCAGCAGGCAATAATCATGGAACTCAGTGTGAGGAATCATGCTGCTCAGCTGGCAATAATCAAGCAGCTGAGCAGGCAGGAATTACGCAGCACAGCTGGCAATTGTCAAGCAGATGACAGGCAGGAATCTGCAGCTCAGCTGGCAATTGTCAAGCAGATGAGCAGACAGTAATCACGCAGCTCAGCAGGCCCAGATCACGTGACTGAGCATGCACTGTTCACGTGGCTGCATCTACACTGATCACGTGATGATCATGCACCGATCACGTGGCTATCATGCACTGATCACGTGGCTGATCATGCACTGATCACGTGCTGACCATGCACTGATCACGTGGCTGATCATGCACTGCACGTAACTGATCATGCACTGATCACGTGGCTATCATGCACTGATCACGTGGCTGATCATGCACTGATCACGTAACTGATCATGCACCTGATCACGTAACAGATCATGCACTGATCACATGGCTACTCATGCACTGATCACGTGGCTGATCATGCACCGATCACGTGAACTCATGCACTGATCACGTGGCTGATCATGCACTGATCACGTGGCTGATCATGCACTGATCACGTAGCTACCATGCACTGGTCACGTGGCTGATCATGCACTGATCACGTGGCTGATCATGCACTGATCACGTGACTGATCATGCACTGATCACGTGACTGATCATGCACTGATCACGTGGCTATCATGCACTGATCACGTGGCTGATCATGCAATGATCACGTAGCTACCATGCACTGGTCACGCGACTGATCATGCACTGATCACGTGATTGATCCTGCACTGATCACGTGGCTGATCATGCACTGATCACGTGACTGATCACACATGTATCACGTGACTGATCATGCACTGATCACGCGGATCTCATGCACTGATCACGTGGCTGATCATGCACTGATCACGTGGATATCATGCACTGATCACGTGGCTGATCATGCACGTATCACGTGACTGATCATGCACTGATCACGTGACTATCATGCACTGATCACGTGGCTGATCATGCGCTGATCACGTGGCTGATCATGCACTGATCACGTGACTGATCATGCACTGATCACGTGACTGATCATGCACTGATCACGTGGCTATCATGCACTGATCACGTGGCTGATCATGCAATGATCACGTAGCTACTCATGCACTGGTCACGTGACTGATCATGCACTGATCACGTAACTGATCATGCACTGATCACGTGGCTGATCATGCACTGATCACGTGGCTGATCATGCACTGATCACGTGCCTGATCATGCACTGATCACGTGACTGATCATGCACTGATCACGGCTGATCATGCACTGATCACGTGACTGATCATGCACTGATCACGTGGCTGATCATGCACTGATCACGGCTGATCATGCACTGATCACGTGACTGATCATGCACTGATCACGTGGCTATCATGCACTGATCACGTGGCTGATCATGCACTGATCACGTGGCTGATCACACACTGATCACGTGACTATCATGCACTGATCACGTGATCATGCACTGATCACGTGGCTGATCATACACTGATCACGTAACTCATGCACAGATCACGTGGCTATCATGCACTGCTCACGTGGCTGATCATGCACTGATCACGTAGCTATCATATACTGGTCACGTGACTGATCATGCACTGATCACGAATGATCACACTGATCACGTGATGATCATGCACTGATCATGACTGATCATGCACCACGTCATGGCTATCATGCACTGCTCACGTGGCTGATCATGCAACGATCACGAGCAACCATGTACTGGTCATGTGATGATCATGCACTGATCACAGCAATTGATCATGCACTGATCACGTGGCTGATCATGCACTGATCACGTGGCTGATCACACATGATCACGTGACTGATCATGCACTGATCACGTGGCTATCATGCACTGATCACGTGGCTGATCATGCACTGATCACGTGGATATGCACTGATCACGTGGCTGATCATACACTGATCACGTAACTGATCATGCACTGATCACGTGGCTATCATGCACTGATCACGTGGCTGATCATGCACTGATCACGTGGCTGATCACACACTGTCACGTGACTATCATGCACTGATCATGGAACTCATGCACTGATCACGTGGCTGATCATGCACTGATCACGTGACTCATGCACACATCACGTGGCTATCATGCACTGCTCACGTGGCTGTCATGCAATGATCACGTGGCAATCTGATGATACTGATCACGTGACTGATCAAAGTGATCACGTAGCTATCATGTACTGATCACGTGACTGATCATGCACTGATCACGTAACTGATCATGCACGGATCATGGCTGATCATGCACTGATCACGTGGCTGATCATGCACTGATCACGTAACTGATCATGCACTGATCACGTGACTGATCATGCACTGATCACGTGGCTATCATGCACTGATCACTGGCTGGATCATACACTGATCACGTGCTGATCATGCACTGATCACGTGGCTGATCATGCACTGATCACGTGACTGATCATGCACTGATCACGTGACTGATCATGCACTGATCACGTGGCTATCATGCACTGCTCACGTGGCTGATCACATGATCACAGCTACCATGTACTGGTCACATGACTGATCATGCACTGATCACGTGACTGATCATGCAGTGATCACGTGGCTATCATGCACTACTCACGTGGCTGATCATGCAATGATCATGTAGCTACCATGTACAGGTCACGTGAATGATCATACACCCATCAGGTGACTGATCATGCACTGATCACGTGGCTATCATGCACTGATCACTAGACTGATCATGCACTGATCACGTCTATATCATGCACTGATCACATGACTGCCCATGCACTGGTCACGTGGATGATCATACACTAATCTTGTGACAGATCATGCACTGATCACGTGGCTGATCATGCACTGATACCGTGACTGAGCATGGACTGATCACATGACTATCATGTAGTGATCACGTGACTTAATGCGCTGATCATGTGACTGATCATGCGCTGATCATGTTTGCTATCATACACTGATCATGTGCCTCTGGAGGCAATAAACAAAGAGCTGAGTAGGTACGAATCAAACAGTCAGCAGGCAATAATCATGGAACTCAGTGTGAGGAATCATGCTGCTCAGCTGGCAATAATCAAGCAGCTGAGCAGGCAGGAATTACGCAGCACAGCTGGCAATTGTCAAGCAGATGACAGGCAGGAATCGTGCAGCTCAGCTGGCAATTGTCAAGCAGATGAGCAGACAGTAATCACGCAGCTCAGCAGGCCCAGATCACGTGACTGAGCATGCACTGTTCACGTGGCTGATCATACACTGATCACGTGATGATCATGCACTGATCACTTGGATATCATGCACTGATCACGTGGCTGATCATACACTGTTCACGTGTCTGACCATGCACTGATCACGTGGCTGATCATACACTGCTCACGTAACTGATCATGCACTGATCACGTGGCTATCATGCACTGATCACGTGGCTGAACATGCACTGTTCACGTGGCTGATCACACACCTGTCACGTGACATATCATGCACTGATCACGTGGCACTCATGCACTGATCACGTGGCTGATCATACTCTGCTCACGTAACTCATGCACACATCACGTGGCTATCATGCACTGCTCACGTGGCTCGTCATGGAATGATCACGTAGCAACCATATACTGGTCACGTGACTGATCATGCACAGATCACGTAAATGATCATGCACTGTTCACGTGACTGATCATGTACTGATCACGTGACTGATCATGCACTGATCACGTGGCTATCATGCTCTGCTCACGTGGCTGATCATGCAACGATCACGTAGCAACCATGTACTGGTCACGTGACTGATCATGCACTGATCACGTAATTGATCCTGCACTGATCACGTGGCTCATCATGCACTGATCACGTGGCTGATCACACATGTATCACGTGACTGATCATGCACTGATCACGCGGCTCTCATGCACTGATCACGTGGCTGTCATGCACTGATCACGTGGATATCATGCACTGATCACGTGGCTGATCATGCACTGATCACGTGACTGATCATGCACTGATCACGTGGCTATCATGCACTGATCACGTGGCTGATCATGCACTGATCATGGCTGATCATGCACTGATCACGGACTGATCATGCACTGATCACGTGGATCATGCACTGATCACGTGGCTGATGCATGCCTGATCACGTGACTCATGCACTGATCACGTGGCTATCATGCACTGATCACGTGGCTGATCATGCACTGATCACGTGTAGCTACCATGCACTGGTCACGTGACTGATCATGGATCATCGAAATACTCATGCACTGATCACGTGACTGATCGCACTGATCACGTGACTGATCATGCACTGATCATGTGGCTGATCATGCACTGATCACGTGGCTGATCATGCACTGATCACGTGACTGATCATGCACTGATCACGTGACTGATCATGCACTGATCACGTGGCTATCATGCACTGATCACGTTGGCTGATCATACACTGATCACGTGCTGATCATGCACTGATCATGTACATCATGCACTGATCACGTGACTGATCATGCACTGATCACGTGTCTGATCATGCACTGATCACGTGGCTATCATGCACTGCTCACGTGGCTGATCATGCCATGATCACGCAGCTACCATGTACTGGTCACATGACTGATCATGCACTGATCACGTGACTGATCATGCACTGATCACGTGGCTATCCTGCACTACTCACGTGGCTGATCATGCAATGATCATGTAGCTACCATGTACTGGTCACGTGAATGATCATACACCCATCAGGTGACTGATCATGCACTGATCACGTGGCTATCATGCACTGATCACGTGACTGATCATGCACTGATCACGTCTATATCATGCACTGATCACATGACTCCCATGCACTGATCACGTGATGATCATACACTAATCTTGTGACAGATCATGCACTGATCACGTGGCTGATCATGCACTGATACCGTGACTGAGCATGGACTGATCACATGACTATCATGTAGTGATCACGTGACTTAATGGCGCTGATCATGTGACTGATCATGCTGATCATGTTTGCTATCATACACTGATCATGTGCTCTGGAGGCAATAAACAAAGAGCTGAGTAGGCACGAATCAAACAGTCAGCAGGCAATAATCATGGAACTCAGGTGTGAGGAATCATGCTGCTCAGCTGGCAATAATCAAGCAGCTGAGCAGGCAGGAATCGCAGCACAGCTGGCAATTGTCAAGCAGATGACAGGCAGGAATCGTGCAGCTCAGCTGGCAATTATCAAGCAGATGATCAGACAGTAATCACGCAGCTCAGCAGGCCCAGATCACGTGACTGAGCATGCACTGTTCACGTGGCTGATCATACACTGATCACGTGATGATCATGCACTGATCACTTGGATATCATGCACTGATCACGTGGCTGATCACACACTGTTCACGTGTCTGACCATGCACTGATCACGTGGCTGATCATACACTGCTCACGTAACTGATCATGCACTGATCACGTGGCTATCATGCACTGATCATGCTGAACATGCACTGATCACGCTGATCACACACCTGTCACGTGACTATCATGCACTGATCACGTGGCATCATGCACTGATCACGTGGCTGATCATACACTGCTCACGTAACTATCATGCACACATCACGTGGCTATCATGCACTGCTCACGTGGCTGTCATGGAATGATCACGTAGCTACCATATACTGGTCACGTGACTGATCATGCACTGATCACGTAAATGATCATGCACTGATCACGTGACTGATCATGCACTGATCACGTGACTGATCATGCACTGATCACGTGGCTATCATGCACTGCTCACGTGGCTGATCATGCAACGATCACGTAGCAACCATGTACTGGTCACGTGACTGATCATGCACTGATCACGTAATTGATCATGCACTGATCACGTGGCTCATCATGCACTGATCACGTGGCTGATCACATGTATCACGTGACTGATCATGCACTGATCACGGCTATCATGCACTGATCACGTGACTGATCATGCACTGATCACGTGCTGATCATGCACTGATCACGTGACTGATCATGCACTGATCACGTGGACATCATGCACTGATCACGTGACTGATCATGCACTGATCACGTGACTGATCATGCACTGATCACGTGGCTGATCATGCACTGATCACGTGACTGATCATGCACTGATCACGTGACTGATCATGCACTGATCACGTGGCTATCATGCACTGATCACGTGGCTGATCATGCATGATCACGCAGCTATCATGCACTGATCACGTGACTGATCATGCACTGATCACGTGGCTGATCATGCACTGATCACGTGGCTATCATGCACTGATCACGTGGCTGATCATGCACTGAACATGGCTATCATGCACTGGTCACGTGACTGATCATGCACTGATCACGTGACTGATCATGCACTGATCACGTCTATATCGCACTGATCACATGACTGATCATGCACTGATCACGTGGATGATCATGCACTGATCACGTGACTGATCATGCACTGATCACGCGCTGATCATGCACTGATCACGCTGATCATGCACTGATCACGTGACTGATCATGCACTGATCACGTGGCTGATCATGCACTGATCACGTGACTGATCATGCACTGATCACGTCTGATCATGCACTGATCACGTGGCTGATCATGCACTGATCACGTGACTGATCATGCACTGATCACGTCTGATCATGCACTGATCACGTGGCTATCATGCACTGCTCACGTGGCTGATCATGCGCCATGATCACGCAGCTACCATGTACTGGTCACATGACTGATCATGCACTGATCACGTGACTGATCATGCAGTGATCACGTGGCTATCATGCACTGATCACGTGGCTGATCATGCACTGATCACGTAGCTACCATACACTGTCACGTGAATGATCATACACCATCAGGTGACTGATCATGCACTGATCACGTGGCTATCATGCACTGATCACGAGACTGACTGCACTGATCACGTCTATATCATGCACTGATCACATGACTCCATGCACTGATCACGTGGATGATCATACACTAATCTGTGACAGATCATGCACTGATCACGTGGCTGATCATGCACTGACACTGTGACTGAGCATGGATTGATCACATGACTATCATGTAGTGATCACGTGACTTAATGGCGCTGATCCTGTGACTGATCATGCGCTGATCATGTTTGCTATCATACACTGATCATGTGCCTCTGGAGGCAATAAACAAAGAGCTGAGTAGGCACGAATCAAACAGTCAGCAGGCAATAATCATGGAACTCAGTGAGGAATCATGCTGCTCAGCTGGCAATAATCAAGCAGCTGAGCAGGCAGGAATTACGCAGCACAGCTGGCATTGTCAAGCAGATGACAGGCAGGAATCGTGCAGCTCAGCTGGCAATTGTCAAGCAGATGAGCAGACAGTAATCACGCAGCTCAGCAGGCCCTGATCACGTGACTGAGCATGCACTGTTCACGTGGCTGATCATACACTGATCACGTGATGATCATGCACTGATCACGGATATCATGCACTGATCACGTGGCTGATCATGCACTGTTCACGTGGCTGATCATGCACTGTCACGTGACTGATCATGCACTGATCACGTGCACTCATGCACTGATCACGTGGCTGATCATACTGATCACGAATCATGCACTGATCACGTGGCTATCATGCACTGCTCACGTGGTGATCATGCAATGATCACGCAGCACCATATACTGTCACGTGACTGATCATGCACTGATCACGTAAATGATCATGCACTGATCACGTGACTGATCATGCACTGATCACGTGACTGATCATGCACTGATCACGTGGCTATCATGCACTGATCACGTGGCTGATCATGCTGATCACGTGGCAACCATGCACTGGTCACGTGATGATCATGCACTGATCATGAACATCATGCACTGATCACGTGGCTGATCATGCACTGATCACGTGGCTGATCACACATGATCACGTGACTGATCATGCACTGATCACGTGGCTATCATGCACTGATCACGTGGCTGATCATGCACTGATCACGTGATATCATGCACTGATCACGTGGCTGATCACACACTGATCACGTGACTGATCATGCACTGATCACGTGGCTATCATGCACTGATCACGTGGCTATCATGCACTGATCACGTGGCTGATCATGCAATGATCACGTAGCTACCATGTACTGGTCACGTGACTGATCATGCACTGATCACGTAATTGATCATGCACTGATCACGTGGCTGATCATGCACTGATCACGTGGCTGATCACACACTGATCACGTGACTGATCATGCACTGATCACGTGACTGATCATGCACTGATCACGTGGCTATCATGCACTGATCACGTGGCTGACATGCACTGATCACGTGGCTGATCATGCACTGATCACGTGGCTGATCATGCACTGATCACGTGACTGATCATGCACTGATCACGTGTCTGATCATGCACTGATCACGTGGCTATCATGCACTGCTCACGTGGCTGATCATGCCATGATCACGCAGCTACCATGTACTGGTCACATGACTGATCATGCACTGATCACGTGACTGATCATGCAGTGATCACGTGGCTGTCATGCACTACTCACGTGGCTGATCATGCAATGATCATGTAGCTACCATGTACAGGTCACGTGAATGATCATACACCCATCAGGTGACTGATCATGCACTGATCACGTGGCTATCATGCACTGATCACTAGACTGATCATGCACTGATCACGTCTATATCATGCACTGATCACATGACTGCCCATGCACTGATCACGTGGATGATCATACACTAATCATGTGACAGATCATGCACTGATCACGTGGCTGATCATGCACTGATACCGTGACTGAGCATGGACTGATCACATGACTATCATGTAGTGATCACGTGACTTAATGGCGCTGATCATGTGACTGATCATGCGCTGATCATGTTTGCTATCATACACTGATCATGTGCCTCTGGAGGCAATAAACAAAGAGCTGAGTAGGTACGAATCAAACAGTCAGCAGGCAATAATCATGGAACTCAGGTGTGAGGAATCATGCTGCTCAGCTGGCAATAATCAAGCAGCTGAGCAGGCAGGAATTACGCAGCACAGCTGGCAATTGTCAAGCAGATGACAGGCAGGAATCGTGCAGCTCAGCTGGCAATTGTCAAGCAGATGAGCAGACAGTAATCACAGCTCAGCAGGCCCAGATCACGTGACTGAGCATGCACTGTTCACGTGGCTGATCATACACTGATCACGTGATGATCATGCACTGATCACTTGGATATCATGCACTGATCACGGCTGATCATACACTGTTCACGTGTCTGACCATGCACTGATCACGTGGCTGATCATACACTGCTCACGTAACTGATAATGCACTTATCACGTGGCTATCATGCACTGATCACGTGGCTGATCATGCACTGTCACGTGGCTGATCACACACCTGTCACGTGACATATCATGCACTGATCACGTGGCACTCATGCACTGATCACGTGGCTGATCATACTCTGCTCACGTAACTCATGCACACATCACGTGGCTATCATGCACTGCTCACGTGGCTGATCATGCCATGATCACGCAGCTACCATGTACTGGTCACATGACTGATCATGCACTGATCACGTGACTGATCATGCACTGATCACGTGGCTATCATGCACTACTCACGTGGCTGATCATGCAATGATCATGTAGCTACCATGTACAGGTCACGTGAATGATCATACACACCATCAGGTGACTGATCATGCACTGATCACGTGGCTATCATGCACTGATCACAGACTGATCATGCACTGATCACGTCTATATCATGCACTGATCACATGACTGCATGCACTGATCACGTGGATGATCATACACTAATCACGTGACAGATCATGCACTGATCACGTGGCTGATCATGCACTGATACCGTGACTGAGCATGGACTGATCACATGACTATCATGTACTGATCACGTGACTTAATGGCGCTGATCATGTGACTGATCATGCACTGATCATGTTTGCTATCACACTGATCATGTGCCTCTGGAGGCAATAAACAAAGAGCTGAGTAGGCACGAATCAAACAGTCAGCAGGCAATAATCATGGAACTCAGCTGTGAGGAATCATGCTGCTCAGCTGGCAATAATCAAGCAGCTGAGCAGGCAGGAATTACGCAGCACAGCTGGCAATTGTCAAGCAGATGACAGGCAGGAATCGTGCAGCTCAGCTGGCAATTGTCAAGCAGATGAGCAGACAGTAATCACGCAGCTCAGCAGGCCCTGATCACGTGACTGAGCATGCACTGTTCACGTGGCTGATCATACACTGATCACGTGATGATCATGCACTGATCACTTGGATATCATGCACTGATCACGTGGCTGATCATACACTGTTCACGTGTCTGACCATGCACTGATCACGTGGCTGATCATACACTGCTCACGTAACTGATCATGCACTGATCACGTGGCTATCATGCACTGATCACGTGGCTGAACATGCACTGTTCACGTGGCTGATCACACACCTGTCACGTGACATATCATGCACTGATCACGTGGCACTCATGCACTGATCACGTGGCTGATCATACTCTGCTCACGTAACTCATGCACACATCACGTGGCTATCATGCACTGCTCACGTGGCTCGTCATGGAATGATCACGTAGTAACCATATACTGGTCACGTGACTGATCATGCACTGATCACGTAAATGATCATGCACTGTTCACGTGACTGATCATGTACTGATCACGTGACTGATCATGCACTGATCACGTGGCTATCATGCACTGCTCACGTGGCTGATCATGCAACGATCACGTAGCAACCATGTACTGGTCACGTGACTGATCATGCACTGATCACGTAATTGATCCTGCACTGATCACGTGGCTCATCATGCACTGATCACGTGGCTGATCACACATGTATCACGTGACTGATCATGCACTGATCCCGCGGCTCATGCACTGATCACGTGGCTGATGCACTGATCACGTGGATATCATGCACTGATCACGTGGCTGATCACACACGTATCACATGACTGATCATGCACTGATCACGTGGCTATCATGCACTGATCACGGCTATCATGCACTGATCACGTGGCTGATCATGCAATGATCACGTAGCTACCATGTACTGATCACGTGACTGATCATGCACTGATCACGTGGCTGATCATGCACTGATCACGTGGCTGATCATGCACTGATCACGTGGCTGATCATGCACTGATCACGTAACTGATCATGCACTGATCACGTGACTGATCATGCACTGATCACGTGGCTATCATGCACTGATCACTTGGCTGATCATGCACTGATCACGTGCCTGATCATGCACTGATCACGTGGCTGATCATGCACTGATCACGTGACTGATCATGCACTGATCACGTGTCTGATCATGCACTGATCACGTGGCTATCATGCACTGCTCACGTGGCTGATCATGCCATGATCACGTACTACCATGTACTGGTCACATGACTGATCATGCACTGATCACGTGACTGATCATGCAGTGATCATGTGGCTGTCATGCACTACTCACGTGGCTGATCATGCAATGATCATGTAGCTACCATGTACAGGTCACGTGAATGATCATACACCCATCAGGTGACTGATCATGCACTGATCACGTGGCTATCATGCACTGATCACGAGACTGATCATGCACTGATCACGTCTATATCATGCACTGATCACATGACTGCCCATGCACTGATCACGTGGATGATCATACACTAATCATGTGACAGATCATGCACTGATCACGTGGCTGATCATGCACTGATACCGTGACTGAGCATGGACTGATCACATGACTATCATGTAGTGATCACGTGACTTAATGGCGCTGATCATGTGACTGATCATGCGCTGATCATGTTTGCTATCATACACTGATCATGTGCCTCTGGAGGCAATAAACAAAGAGCTGAGTAGGCACGAATCAAACAGTCAGCAGGCAATAATCATGGAACTCAGGTGTGAGGAATCATGCTGCTCAGCTGGCAATAATCAAGCAGCTGAGCAGGCAGGAATTACGCAGCACAGCTGGCAATTGTCAAGCAGATGACAGGCAGGAATCGTGCAGCTCAGCTGGCAATTGTCAAGCAGATGAGCAGACAGTAATCACGCAGCTCAGCAGGCCCTGATCACGTGACTGAGCATGCACTGTTCACGTGGCTGATCATACACTGATCACGTGATGATCATGCACTGATCACTTGGATATCATGCACTGATCACGTGGCTGATCATACACTGTTCACGTGTCTGACCATGCACTGATCACGTGGCTGATCATACACTGCTCACGTAACTGATAATGCACTTATCACGTGGCTATCATGCACTGATCACGTGGCTGAACATGCACTGTTCACGTGGCTGATCACACACCTGTCACGTGACATATCATGCACTGATCACGTGGCACTCATGCACTGATCACGTGGCTGATCATACTCTGCTCACGTAACTCATGCACACATCACGTGATCATGCACTGCTCACGTGGCTCATGGAATGATCACGTAGCAACCATATACTGGTCACGTGACTGATCATGCACAGATCACGTAAATGATCATGCACTGTTCACGTGACTGATCATGTACTGATCACGTGACTGATCATGCACTGATCACGTGGCTATCATGCTCTGCTCACGTGGCTGATCATGCACGATCACGTAGCAACCATGTAGTGGTCTCGTGACTGATCATGCACTGATCACGTAATTGATCCTGCACTGATCACGTGGCTCATCATGCACTGATCACGTGGCTGATCACACATGTATCACGTGACTGATCATGCACTGATCACGTGGCTCATGCACTGATCACGTGGCTGTCCTGCACTGATCACGTGGATATCATGCACTGATCACGTGGCTGATCACACACGTATCACCTGACTGAGCATGCACTGATCACGTAGCTATCATGCACTGATCACGTGGCTATCATGCACTGATCACGTGGCTGATCATGCAATGATCACGTAGCTATCATGCACTGATCACGTAACTGATCATGCACTGATCACGTAACTGATCATGCACTGATCACGTGGCTGATCATGCACTGATCACGTGGCTGATCATGCACTGATCACGTGACTGATCATGCACTGATCACGTGACTGATCATGCACTGATCACGTGGCTATCATGCACTGATCACGTGGCTGATCATGCACTGATCACGTGCTGATCATGCACTGATCACGTGCTGATCATGCACTGATCACGTGACTGATCATGCACTGATCACGTGGCTGATCATGACACTGATCACGTGACTGATCATGCACTGATCACGTGTCTGATCATGTACTGATCACGTGGCTGATCATGCACTGATCACGTGACTGATCATGCACTGATCACGTGACTGATCATGCACTGATCACGTGGCTATCATGCACTGATCACGTGGCTGATCATGCATGATCACGCAGCTACCATGCACTGGTCACATGACTGATCATGCACTGATCACGTGACTGATCATGCACTGATCACGTGGCTATCATGCACTATCACGTGGCTGATCATGCAATGATCATGTAGCTACTGCATGATCACGTGACTGATCATGCACTGATCACGTGACTGATCATGCACTGATCACGTACATCATGCACTGATCACGACTGATCATGCACTGATCACGTCTGATCATGCACTGATCACATGACTGATCATGCACTGATCACGTGGATGATCATACACTGATCATGTGACTGATCATGCACTGATCACGTGGCTGATCATGCACTGATCACGCGGACTACATGGACTGATCACATGACTATGCAGTGATCACGTGACTTAATGCGCTGATCATGTGACTGATCATGCACTGATCATGTTTGCTATCATACACTGATCATGTGCCTCTGGAGGCAATAAACAAAGAGCTGAGTAGGCACGAATCAACAGTCAGCAGGCAATAATCATGGAGTACTCAGCTGGCACAATCACGTGTCAAGCAGATGACAGGCAGGAATCGCAGCTCAGCTGGCAATTGTCAAGTGGATGATCAGAGCAGTGCAATCACGCAGCTCAGCAGGCACTGATCACGTGACTGATCATGCACTGATCACGTGGCTGATCATACACTGATCACGTGACTGATCATGCACTGATCACGTGGCTATCATGCACTGATCACGTGGCTGATCATGCACTGATCACGTGGCTGATCACACACTGATCACGTGACTGATCATGCACTGATCACGTGCACTCATGCACTGATCACGTGGCTGATCATACTCTGCTCACGTAACTGATGCACACATCACGTGGCTATCATGCACTGCTCACGGCTGTCATGCAATGATCACGTAGCTACCATATACTGGTCACGTGACTGATCATGCAAAGATCACGAATGATCATGCACTGATCACGTGACTGATCATGCACTGATCACGTGACTGATCATGCACTGATCACGTGGCTATCATGCTGCTCACGTGGCTGATCATGCAACGATCACGTGTAGCATCATGTACTGGTCACGTGACTGATCATGCACTGATCACGTAATTGATCATGCACTGATCACGTGGCTCATCATGCATTGATCACGTGGCTGATCACACATGTATCACGTGACTGATCATGCACTGATCACGTGGCTATCATGCACTGATCACGTGGCTGATCATGCACTGATCATGGATATCATGCACTGATCATGCTGATCACACACGATCACGTGACTGATCATGCACTGATCACGTGGCTATCATGCACTGATCACGTGGCTATCATGCACTGATCACGTGCTGATCAGGCAATGACCACGTAGCTACCATGCACTGGTCACGTGACTGATCATGCACTGATCACGTAATTGATCATGCACTGATCATGTGGCTGATCATGCACTGATCATGTGGCTGATCATGCACTGATCACGTGACTGATCATGCACTGATCACGTGACTGATCATGCACTGATCACGTGGCTATCATGCACTGATCACGTGGCTGGTCATACACTGATCACGTGCCTGATCATGCACTGATCACGTGGCTGATCATGCACTGATCACGTGACTGATCATGCACTGATCACGTGGCTGATCATGCACTGATCACGTGGCTATCATGCACTGATCACGTGGCTGATCATGCATGATCACGTAGCTATCATGTACTGATCACGTGACTGATCATGCACTGATCACGTGACTGATCATGCACTGATCACGTGGCTATCATGCACTGATCACGTGGCTGATCATGCACTGATCACGTAGCT
Organism: Bos javanicus; assembly: GCF_032452875.1. NCBI lineage: Eukaryota > Metazoa > Chordata > Mammalia > Artiodactyla > Bovidae > Bos > Bos javanicus. The sequence continues at coordinate 70,330 of NW_026894010.1, forward strand.
ACCATGTACTGATCACGTGACTGATCATACTGATCACGTGACTGATCATGCACTGATCACGTGGCTATCATGCACTGATCACGTGACTGATCATGCACTGTCACTGCCTATCATGCACTGATCACATGACTGATCATGCACTGATCACGTGAATGATCATACACTGATCACGTGACTGATCATGCACTGATCACGTGGCTGATCATGCACTGATCACGTAGCTGATCATGTACTGATCACGTGACTGATCATGCACTGATCACGTGGCTATCATGCACTGATCACGTGGCTGATCATGCACTGATCACGTGGCTGATCACACACTGTCACGTGACTATCATGCACTGATCACGTGGTATCATGCACTGATCACGTGGCTGATCATGCACTGATCACGTAACTCATGCACTGATCACGTGGCTATCATGCACTGCTCACGTGGCTGATCATGCAATGATCACGTGGCTATCATGCACTCTCACGTGACTGATCATGCACTGATCACGTGACTGATCATGCACTGATCACGTGACTGATCATGCACTGATCACGTGACTGATCATGCACTGACCACGTGGCTATCATGCACTGCTCACGTGGCTGATCATGCAACTGATCACGTAGCAACCATGCACTGATCACGTGACTGATCATGCACTGATCACGTAACTGATCATGCACTGATCACGTGGCTGATCATGCACTGATCACGTGGCTGATCACACATGATCACGTGACTGATCATGCACTGATCACGTGGCTATCATGCACTGATCACGTGGCTGATCATGCACTGATCACGTGGATATCATGCACTGATCATGTGGCTGATCACACACGATCACGTGATGATCATGCACTGATCACGTGGCTATCATGCACTGATCACGTGGCTATCATGCACTGATCACGTGGCTGATCATGCAATGATCACGTAGCTACCATGCACTGATCACGTGACTGATCATGCACTGATCACGTGGCTGATCATGCACTGATCACGTGGCTGATCATGCACTGATCACGTGGCTGATCATGCACTGATCACGTGACTGATCATGCACTGATCACGTGACTGATCATGACTGATCACGTGGCTATCATGCACTGATCACTTGGCTGATCATACACTGATCACGCACTGGTCATGCACTGATCACGTGGCTGATCATGCACTGATCACGTGACTGATCATGCACTGATCACGTCTGATCATGCACTGATCACGTGACTGATCATGCACTGATCACGTGTCTGATCATGCACTGATCACGTGGCTATCATGCACTGATCACGTGGCTGATCATGCCATGATCACGCAACTACCATGTACTGGTCACATGACTGATCATGCACTGATCACGTGACTGATCATGCACTGATCACGTGGCTATCATGAACTACTCACGTGGCTGATCATGCAATGATCATGTAGCTACCATGTACAGGTCACGGAATGATCATACACCCATCAGGTGACTGATCATGCACCGATCACGGCTATCATGCACTGATCACGACTGATCATGCACTGATCACGTCTATATCATGCACTGACCACATGACTGCATGCACTGATCACGTGGATGATCATACACTAATCTATGACAGATCATGCACTGATCACGTGGCTGATCATGCACTGATACCGTGATTGAGCATGGACTGATCACATGACTATCATGTAGTGATCACGACTTAATGGCGCTGATCATGTGACTGATCATGCGCTGATCATGTTTGCTATCATACACTGATCATGTGCCTCTGGAGGCAATAAACAAAGAGCTGAGTAACGAATCAAACAGTCAGCAGGCAATAATCATGGAACTCAGGTGTGAGGAATCATGCTGCTCAGCTGGCAATAATCAAGCAGCTGAGCAGGCAGGAATTACGCAGCACAGCTGGCAATTGTCAAGCAGATGACAGGCAGGAATCGTGCAGCTCAGCTGGCAATTGTCAAGCAGATGAGCAGACAGTAATCACGCAGCTCAGCAGGCCCAGATCACGTGACTGAGCATGCACTGTTCACGTGGCTGATCATACACTGATCACGTGATGATCATGCACTGATCACTTGGATATCATGCACTGATCACGTGGCTGATCATACACTGTTCACGTGTCTGACCATGCACTGATCACGTGGCTGATCATACACTGCTCACGTAACTGATCATGCACTGATCACGTGGCTATCATGCACTGATCACGTGGCTGAACATGCACTGTTCACGTGGCTGATCACACACCTGTCACGTGACATATCATGCACTGATCACGTGGCACTCATGCACTGATCACGTGGCTGATCATACTCTGCTCACGTAACTCATGCACACATCACGTGGCTATCATGCACTGCTCACGTGGCTCGTCATGGAATGATCACGTAGTAACCATATACTGGTCACGTGACTGATCATGCACAGATCACGAATGATCATGCACTGTTCACGTGACTGATCATGTACTGATCACTGATCATGGATGATCATGCACTGATCACGTGGCTATCATGCACTGCTCACGTGGCTGATCATGCAACGATCACGCTAACCATGTACTGGTCACGTGACTGATCATGCACTGATCACGTAATTGATCCTGCACCGATCACGTGGCTCATCATGCACTGATCACGTGGCTGATCACACATGTATCACGTGACTGATCATGCACTGATCACGTGGCTATCATGCACTGATCACGTGGCTATCATGCACTGATCACGTGATATCATGCACTGATCACGGCTGATCACACACGTATCACATGACTGACTGCACTGATCACGTATGATCATGCACTGATCACGCTATCATGCACTGATCACGTGGCTGATCATGCAATGATCACGTAGCTACCATGTACTGGTCACGTGACTGATCATGCACTGATCACGAATTGATCATGCACTGATCGCGGCTGATCATGCACTGATCACGTGGCTGATCATACACTGATCACATAACTGATCATGCACTGATCACGTGACTGATCATGCACTGATCACGTGGCTATCATGCACTGATCACGTGGCTGACATACACTGATCACGCCTGATCATGCACTGATCACGTGGCTGATCATGCACTGATCACGTGACTGATCATGCACTGATCTCGGTCTGATCATGCACTGATCACGTGGCTATCATGCACTGCTCACGTGGCTGATCATGCCATGATCACGCAACTACCATGTACTGGTCACATGACTGATCATGCACTGATCACGTGACTGATCATGCAGTGATCACGTGGCTATCATGCACTACTCACGTGGCTGATCATGCAATGATCATGTAGCTACCATGTACAGGTCACGTGAATGATCATACACCCATCAGGTGACTGATCATGCACTGATCACGTGGCTATCATGCACTGATCACGAGACTGATCATGCACTGATCACGTCTATATCATGCACTGATCACATGACTGCCCTGCACTGATCACGTGGATGATCATACACTAATCATGTGACAGATCATGCACTGATCACGTGGCTGATCATGCACTGATACCGTGACTGAGCATGGACTGATCACATGACTATCATGTAGTGATCACGTGACTTAATGGCGCTGATCATGTGACTGATCATGCGCTGATCATGTTTGCTATCATACACTGATCATGTGCCTCTGGAGGCAATAAACAAAGAGCTGAGTAGGCACGAATCAAACAGTCAGCAGGCAATAATCATGGAACTCAGCTGTGAGGAATCATGCTGCTCAGCTGGCAATAATCAAGCAGCTGAGCAGGCAGGAATTACGCAGCACAGCTGGCAATTGTCAAGCAGATGACAGGCAGGAATCGTGCAGCTCAGCTGGCAATTGTCAAGCAGATGAGCAGACAGTAATCACGCAGCTCAGCAGGCCCAGATCACGTGACTGAGCATGCACTGTTCACGTGGCTGATCATACACTGATCACGTGATGATCATGTACTGATCACTTGGATATCATGCACTGATCACGTGGCTGATCATACACTGTTCACGTGTCTGACCATGCACTGATCACGTGGCTGATCATACACTGCTCACGTAACTGATCATGCACTGATCACGTGGCTATCATGCACTGATCACGCTGATCATGCACTGTTCACGTGGCTGATCACACACCTGTCACGTGACATATCATGCACTGATCACGTGGCACTCATGCACTGATCACGTGGCTGATCATACTCTGCTCACGTAACTCATGCACACATCACGTGGCTATCATGCACTGCTCACGTGGCTCGTCATGAATGATCACGTAGCTACCATATACTGGTCACGTGACTGATCATGCACAGATCACGTAAATGATCATGCACTGTTCACGTGACTGATCATGTACTGATCACGTGACTGATCATGCACTGATCACGTGGCTATCATGCTCTGCTCACGTGGCTGATCATGCAACCATCACGTAGCAACCATGTACTGGTCACGTGACTGATCATGCACTGATCACGTAATTGATCCTGCACTGATCACGTGGCTCATCATGCACTGATCACGTGGCTGATCACACATGTATCACGTGACTGATCATGCACTGATCACGTGGCTATCATGCACTGATCACGTGGCTATCATGCACTGATCACGTGGATATCATGCACTGATCACGTGGCTGATCACACACGATCACGTGACTGATCATGCACTGATCACGTGGCTATCATGCACTGATCACGTGGCTGATCATGCACTGATCACGTGGCTGATCATGCACTGATCACGTGACTGATCATGCACTGATCACGTGACTGATCATGCACTGATCACGTGGCTATCATGCACTGATCACGTGGCTGATCATGCACATCACGTAGCTATCATGCACTGGTCACGTGACTGATCATGCACTGATCACGTGACTGATCATGCACTGATCACGTGGCTGATCATGCACTGATCACGCTGATCATGCACTGATCACGTGACTGATCATGCACTGATCACGTGACTGATCATGCACTGATCACGTGGCTGATCATGCACTGATCACGTGACTGATCATGCACTGATCACGTGGCTGATCATGCACTGATCACGTGGCTGATCATGCACTGATCACGTGACTGATCATGCACTGATCACGTGGCTATCATGCACTGATCACGCTGATCATGCACTGATCACGTGGCTGATCATGCACTGATCACGACTATCATGCACTGATCACGTGGCATCATGCACTGATCACGTGCTGATCATGCACTGATCACGTGACTCATGCACTGATCACGTGGCTATCATGCACTGATCATGGCTGATCATGCAATGATCACGCAGCTATCATGCACTGATCACGTGACTGATCATGCACTGATCACGAACTGATCATGCACTGATCACGTGACTGATCATGCACTGATCACGTGACTGATCATGCACTGATCACGTGCTATCATGCACTGATCACGTGGCTGATCATGCACTGATCACGACATCATGCACTGATCACGTGACTGATCATGCACTGATCACGAATTGATCATGCACTGATCACGTGGCTGATCATGCACTGATCACGTGGCTGATCACACATGATCACGTGACTGATCATGCACTGATCACGTGGCTATCATGCACTGATCACGTGGCTGATCATGCACTGATCACGTGGCTGATCATGCACTGATCACGTGGCTGATCATGCACTGATCACGAACTGATCATGCACTGATCACGTGGCTATCATGCACTGATCACGTGACTGATCATGCACTGATCACGTGGCTGATCATACACTGTCACGTGGCATATCATGCACTGATCACTGAATCATGCACTGATCACGTGGCTGATCATACACTGATCACGTGCTCATGCACTGATCACGTGGCTGATCATGCACTGATCACGTGGCTGATCATGCACTGATCACGTAGCTATCATGCACTGATCACGTGACTGATCATGGATCACGTGACTGATCATGCACTGATCACGTGATCATGCACTGATCACGAATTGATCATGCACTGATCACGTGGCTGATCATGCACTGATCACGGCTGATCATGCACTGATCACGTGACTGATCATGCACTGATCACGTGACTGATCATGCACTGATCACGTGGCTATCATGCACTGATCACGTGGCTGATCATGCACTGATCACGTGCTGATCATGCACTGATCACGCTGATCATGCACTGATCACGTGACTGATCATGCACTGATTCTGACTGATCATGCACTGATCACGTGGCTATCATGCACTGCTCACGTGGCTGATCATGCCATGATCACGCACTACCATGTACTGGTCACATGACTGATCATGCACTGATCACGTGACTGATCATGCAGTGATCACGTGGCTATCATGCACTACTCACGTGGCTGATCATGCAATGATCATGTAGCTACCATGTACAGGTCACGTGAATGATCATACACCCATCAGGTGACTGATCATGCACTGATCACGTGGCTATCATGCACTGATCACGACTGATCATGCACTGATCACGTCTATATCATGCACTGATCACATGACTGCCCATGCACTGATCACGTGGATGATCATACACTAATCATGACAGATCATGCACTGATCACGTGGCTGATCATGCACTGATACCGTGACTGAGCATGGACTGATCACATGACTATCATGTAGTGATCACGTGACTTAATGGCGCTGATCATGTGACTGATCATGCGCTGATCATGTTTGCTATCATACACTGATCATGTGCCTCTGGAGGCAATAAACAAAGAGCTGAGTAGGCACGAATCAAACAGTCAGCAGGCAATAATCATGGAACTCAGGTGTGAGGAATCATGCTGCTCAGCTGGCAATAATCAAGCAGCTGAGCAGGCAGGAATTACGCAGCACAGCTGGCAATTGTCAAGCAGATGACAGGCAGGAATCGTGCAGCTCAGCTGGCAATTGTCAAGCAGATGAGCAGACAGTAATCACGCAGCTCAGCAGGCCCAGATCACGTGACTGAGCATGCACTGTTCACGTGGCTGATCATACACTGATCACGTGATGATCATGCACTGATCACTTGGATATCATGCACTGATCACGTGGCTGATCATACACTGTTCACGTGTCTGACCATGCACTGATCACGTGGCTGATCATACACTGCTCACGTAACTGATCATGCACTGATCACGTGGCTATCATGCACTGATCACGTGGCTGAACATGCACTGTTCACGTGGCTGATCACACACCTGTCACGTGACATATCATGCACTGATCACGTGGCACTCATGCACTGATCACGTGGCTGATCATACTCTGCTCACGAACTCATGCACACATCACGTGGCTATCATGCACTGCTCACGTGGCTCGTCATGGAATGATCACGAGTGATATACTGGTCACGTGACTGATCATGCACTGATCACGTAAATGATCATGCACTGTTCACGTGACTGATCATGTACTGATCACGTGATCATGCACTGATCACGTGGCTATCATGCTCTGCTCACGTGGCTGATCATGCAACGATCACGTAGCAACCATGTACTGGTCACGTGACTGATCATGCACTGATCACGTAATTGATCCTGCACTGATCACGTGGCTCATCATGCACTGATCACGTGGCTGATCACACATGTATCACGTGACTGATCATGCACTGATCACGCTAATCATGCACTGATCACGTGGCTGTCATGCACTGATCACGTGGATATCATGCACTGATCACGTGGCTGATCATACACTGATCACGTGACTGATCATGCACTGATCACGTGGCATCATGCACTGATCACGTGGCTGATCATACTGATCACGTGGCTGATCATGCACTGATCACGTGACTGATCATGCACTGATCACGTGGATCATGCACTGATCACGTGGCTGATCATGCACTGTCACTGATCATGCACTGATCACGCTGATCATGCACTGATCACGTGGCTGTCATGCAATGACTGATGGCTATCATACTGATCACGTGACTGATCACTGATCACGAGCTATCATGCACTGATCATGGACTGATCATGCACTGATCAATTGATCATGCACTGATCACGTGGCTGATCATGCACTGATCACGTGGCTGATCATGCACTGATCACGTGACTGATCATGCACTGATCACGTGACTGATCATGCACTGATCACGTGGCTATCATGCACTGATCACGAATGGCATACACTGATCACGCACTGATCATGACTCACGTGGCTGATCATGCACTGATCACGTGACTGATCATGCACTGATCTGTCTGATCATGCACTGATCACGTGACTGATCATGCACTGATCACGTGGCTGATCATGCATGATCATGCAGCTACCATGTACTTGTCACATGACTGCGTCATCATGCACTGATCACGTGACTGATCATGCACTGATCACGTGGCTATCATGCACTATCACGTGGCTGATCATGCAATGATCATGTAGCTATCATACACTGATCACGTGACTGATCATACACTGATCACGTGACTGATCATGCACTGATCACGTCTATATCATGCACTGATCACATGATCGTCATGTGCACTGATCACGTGATGATCATGCACTGATCACGTGACTGATCACATGATCACGTGACTGATCATGCACTGATCACGTGGCTGATCATGCACTGATCACGTGCTGATCATGCACTGATCACGTGGCTGATCATGCACTGATACGTGACTGATCATGGACTGATCACATGACTATCATGTACTGATCACGTGACTTAATGCACTGATCATGTGACTGATCATGCGCTGATCATGTTTGCTATCATACACTGATCATGTGCCTCTGGAGGCAATAAACAAAGAGCTGAGTAGGCACGAATCAAACAGTCAGCAGGCAATAATCATGGAACTCAGCTGTGAGGAATCATGCTGCTCAGCTGGCAATAATCAAGCAGCTGAGCAGGCAGGAATTACGCAGCACAGCTGGCAATTGTCAAGCAGATGACAGGCAGGAATCGTGCAGCTCAGCTGGCAATTGTCAAGCAGATGAGCAGACAGTAATCACGCAGCTCAGCAGGCCCTGATCACGTGACTGAGCATGCACTGATCACGTGGCTGATCATACACTGATCACGTGATGATCATGCACTGATCACGTGGCTATCATGCACTGATCACGTGGCTGATCATGCACTGATCACGTGGCTGACCATGCACTGATCACGTGGCTGATCACACTGATCACGTGACTGATCATGCACTGATCACGTGGCTATCATGCACTGATCACGTGGCTGATCATGCACTGATCATGTGTACTGATCATGCACTGATCACGTGACTGATCATGCACTGATCACGTGACTGATCATGCACTGATCACGTGGCTGATCATGCACTGATCACGTGGCTGATCACATGATCACGTGACTGATCATGCACTGATCACGTGGTGATCATGCACTGATCACGTGGCTGATCATGCACTGATCACTGGCTGATCATGTACTGATCATGCACTGATCATGCACTGATCACGTGACTGATCATGCACTGATCACGTGGCTATCATGCACTGATCACGTGGCTGATCATGCCATGATCATGCAGCTACCATGTACTGGTCACGTGACTGATCATCATGCACTGATCACGTGACTGATCATGCACTGATCACGTGGCTATCATGCACTGATCACGTGGCTGATGCACTGATCACGTGACTGATCATGCACTGATCACGGCTATATCATGCACTGATCACATGACTGCCCATGCACTGATCACGTGATGATCATACACTAATCACGTGACAGATCATGCACTGATCACGTGGCTGATCATGCACTGATACCGTGACTGCATGGACTGATCACATGACTATCATGCAGTGATCACGTGACTTAATGGCGCTGATCATGTGACTGATCATGCGTCACTGTTTGCTATCATACACTGATCATGTGCCTCTGGAGGCAATAACAAAGAGCTGAGTAGGCACGAATCAAACAGTCAGCAGGCAATAATCATGGAACTCAGGTGTGAGGAATCATGCTGCTCAGCTGGCACAATCAAGCAGCTGAGCAGGCAGGAATTATGCAGCACAGCTGACAATTGTCAAGCAGATGACAGGCAGGAATCGTGCAGCTCAGCTGGCAATTGTCAAGCAGATGAGCAGACAGTAATCACGCAGCCCAGCAGGCCCAGATCACGTGACTGAGCATGCACTGTTCACGTGGCTGATCATGCACTGATCACGTGATGATCATGCACTGATCACTTGGATATCATGCACTGATCACGTGGCTGATCATACACTGTTCACGTGTCTGATCATGCACTGATCACGTGGCTGATCATGCACTGATCACGTAATGATCATGCACTGATCACGTGGCTATCATGCACTGATCACGTGGCTGATCATGCACTGATCACGTGGCTGATCATGCACTGATCACGATGATCATGCACTGATCACGTGTGACATGCACTGATCACGTGGCTGATCATGCACTGATCACGTGACTGATCATGCACTGATCACGTGGCTGATCATGCACTGATCACGTGACTGATCATGCACTGATCACGTGGCTATCATGCACTACTCACGTGGCTGATCATGCAATGATCATGTAGCTACCATGTACTGGTCACGTGACTGATCATACACCCATCAGGTGACTGATCATGCACTGATCACGTGGCTGATCATGCACTGATCACGTGACTGATCATGCACTGATCACGTGACTGATCATGCACTGATCACGTGGCTGATCATGCACTGATCACGTGCTGATCATGCACTGATCACGTGGCTGATCATGCACTGATACCGTGACTGAGCATGGACTGATCACATGACTATCATGTAGTGATCACGTGACTTAATGGCTCTGATCATGTGACTGATCATGCACTGATCATGTTTGCTATCATACACTGATCATGTGCCTCTGGAGGCAATAAACAAGAGCTGAGTAGGCACGAATCAAACAGTCAGCAGGCAATAATCATGGAACTCAGCTGTGAGGAATCATGCTGCTCAGCTGACAATAATCAAGCAGCTGAGCAGGCAGGAATTACGCAGCACACCTGGCAATTGTCAAGCAGATGACAGGCAGGAATCGTGCAGCTCAGCTGGCAATTGTCAAGCAGATGAGCAGACAGTAAACACGCAGCTCAGCAGGCCCAGATCACGTGACTGAGCATGCACTGTTCACGTGGCTGATCATACACTGATCACCTGATGATCATGCACTGATCACGTGACTATCATGCACTGATCACGTGGCTGATCATACACTGTTCACGTGTCTGACCATGCACTGATCACGTGGCTGATCATACACTGCTCACGTAACTGATCATGCACTGATCACGTGGCTATCATGCACTGATCACGTGGCTGATCATGCACTGATCACGCTGATCATACTGATCACGTGACTATCATGCACTGATCACGTGGCTGATCATGCACTGATCACGTGGCTGATCATGCACTGATCACGTGACTGATCATGCACTGATCACGTGGCTATCATGCACTGATCACGTGGCTGATCATGCACTGATCACGTAGCTATCATGCACTGGTCACGTGACTGATCATGCACTGATCACGTATCTGATCATGCACTGATCACGTGGCTGATCATGCACTGATCACGTGACTGATCATGCACTGATCACGTGGCTGATCATGCACTGATCACGTAGCTACCATGTACTGGTCACGTGACTGATCATGCACTGATCACGTAATTGATCATGCACTGATCACGTGGCTGATCATGCACTGATCACGTGACTGATCATGCACTGATCACGTACTGATCATGCACTGATCACGTGGCTATCATGCACTGATCACGTGGCTGATCATGCACTGATCACGTGGCTGATCATGCACTGATCACATGACTGATCATGCACTGATCACGTGACTGATCATGCACTGATCACGTGGCTATCATGCACTATCACGTGGCTGATCATGCACTGATCACGTAGCTGATCATGTACTGTCACGTGACTGATCATGCACTGATCACGTGACTGATCATGCACTGATCACGTGGCTATCATGCACTGATCACGTGGCTGATCATGCACTGATCACGTGACTGATCATGCACTGATCACGTGACTGATCATGCACTGATCACGTAGCTATCATGCACTGATCACGTGGCTGATCATGCACTGATCACGTGGCTGATCATGCACTGATCACGTGGCTGATCATGCACTGATCACGTGGCTGATCATGCACTGATACCGTGACTGAGCATGGACTGATCACATGACTATCATGTAGTGATCACGTGACTTAATGGCGCTGATCATGTGACTGATCATGCGCTGATCATGTTTGCTATCATACACTGATCATGTGCCTCTGGAGGCAATAAACAAAGAGCTGAGTAGGCACGAATCAAACAGTCAGCAGGCAATAATCATGGAACTCAGCTGTGAGGAATCATGCTGCTCAGCTGGCAATAATCAAGCAGCTGAGCAGGCAGGAATTACGCAGCACAGCTGGCAATTGTCAAGCAGATGACAGGCAGGAATCGTGCAGCTCAGCTGGCAATTGTCAAGCAGATGAGCAGACAGTAATCACGCAGCTCAGCAGGCCCTGATCACGTGACTGAGCATGCACTGTTCACGTGGCTGATCATACACTGATCACGTGATGATCATGCACTGATCACTTGGATATCATGCACTGATCACGTGGCTGATCATACACTGTTCACGTGTCTGACCATGCACTGATCACGTGGCTGATCATGCACTGCTCACGTAACTGATCATGCACTGATCACGTGGCTGATCATGCACTGATCACGTGGCTGATCATGCACTGATCACGTGGCTGATCATGCACTGATCACGTGGCTATCATGCACTGATCACGTCTGATCATGCACTGATCACGTGGCTATCATGCACTGATCACGTGACTGATCATGCACTGATCACGTGACTGATCATGCACTGATCACGTGGCTGATCATGCACTGATCACGTGACTGATCATGCACTGATCACGTGACTGATCATGCACTGATCACGTGACTGATCATGCACTGATCACGTGGCTGATCATGCACTGATCACGTGGCTGATCATGCACTGATCACGTGACTGATCATGCACTGATCACGTGCTATCATGCACTGATCACGTGGCTGATCATGCACTGATCACGTAGCTATCATGCACTGATCACGTGACTGATCATGCACTGATCACGTATTGATCATGCACTGATCACGTGACTGATCATGCACTGATCACGTGACTGATCATGCACTGATGACTGATCATGCACTGATCACGTGGCTATCATGCACTGATCACGTGGCTGATCATGCACTGATCACGTGACTGATCATGCACTGATCACGTGGCTGATCATGCACTGATCACGTGGCTATCATGCACTGATCACGTGGCTGATCATGCACTGATCACGTGACTGATCATGCACTGATCACGTGACTGATCATGCACTGATCACGTAGCTGTCATGCACTGATCACTGACTGATCATGCACTGATCACGTGGCTGATCATGCACTGATCACGTGGCTGATCATGCACTGATCACGTGGCTGATCATGCACTGATACCGTGACTGAGCATGGACTGATCACATGACTATCATGTAGTGATCACGTGACTTAATGGCGCTGATCATGTGACTGATCATGCACTGATCATGTTTGCTATCATACACTGATCATGTGCCTCTGGAGGCAATAAACAAAGAGCTGAGTAGGCACGAATCAAACAGTCAGCAGGCAATAATCATGGAACTCAGCTGTGAGGAATCATGCTGCTCAGCTGGCAATAATCAAGCAGCTGAGCAGGCAGGAATTACGCAGCACAGCTGGCAATTGTCAAGCAGATGACAGGCAGGAATCGTGCAGCTCAGCTGGCAATTGTCAAGCAGATGAGCAGACAGTAATCACGCAGCTCAGCAGGCCCTGATCACGTGACTGAGCATGCACTGTTCACGTGGCTGATCATACACTGATCACGTGATTGATCATGCACTGATCACTTGGATATCATGCACTGATCACGTGGCTGATCATACACTGTTCACGTGTCTGATCATGCACTGATCACGTGGCTGATCATACACTGCTCACGTAACTGATCATGCACTGATCACGTGGCTGATCATGCACTGATCACGTGGCTGATCATGCACTGATCACGTGGCTGATCATGCACTGATCACGTGGCTGATCATGCACTGATCACGTGACTGATCATGCACTGATCACGTGGCTATCATGCACTGATCACGTGGCTGATCATGCACTGATCACGTAGCTATCATGCACTGATCACGTGACTGATCATGCACTGATCACGTGGCTGATCATGCACTGATCATGGCTGATCATGCACTGATCACGTGACTGATCATGCACTGATCACGTGGCTATCATGCACTGATCACGTGGCTGATCATGCACTGATCACGGCTGATCATGCACTGATCACGTGACTGATCATGCACTGATCACGTAATGATCATGCACTGATCACGTGGCTGATCATGCACTGATCACGTGGCTGATCATGCACTGATCACGTGACTGATCATGCACTGATCACGTGGCTGATCATGCACTGATCACGTGCTGATCATGCACTGATCACGTGACTGATCATGCACTGATCACGTGACTGATCATGCACTGATCACGTGACTGACATGCACTGATCACGTGGCTGATCATGCACTGATCACGTGGCTATCATGCACTGATCACGTGGCTGATCATGCACTGATCACGTGACTGATCATGCACTGATCACGTGACTGATCATGCACTGATCACGGCTGATCATGCACTGATCACGTGGCTGATCATGCACTGATCACGTGACTGATCATGCACTGATCACGTGACTGATCATGCACTGATCACGTGGAATCATGCACTGATCACGTGGCTGATCATGCACTGATCACGTGGCTGATCATGCACTGATCACGTGGCTATCATGCACTGATCACGTGGCTGATCATGCACTGATACCGTGACTGAGCATGGACTGATCACATGACTATCATGTACTGATCACGTGACTTAATGGCACTGATCATGTGACTGATCATGCACTGATCATGTTTGCTATCATACACTGATCATGTGCCTCTGGAGGCACAAAGAGCTGAGTAGGCACGAATCAAACAGTCAGCAGGCAATAATCATGAACTCAGCTGTGAGGAATCATGCTGCTCAGCTGGCATAATCAAGCAGCTGAGCAGGCAGGAATTACGCAGCACAGCTGGCAATTGTCAAGCAGATGACAGGCAGGAATCGCAGCTCAGCTGCATTGTCAAGCAGATGAGCAGACAGTAATCACGCAGCTCAGCAGGCCCTGATCACGTGACTGAGCATGCACTGTTCACGTGGCTGATCATACACTGATCACGTGACTGATCATGCACTGATCATGGATATCATGCACTGATCACGTGGCTGATCATACACTGTTCACGTTCTGACCATGCACTGATCACGTGGCTGATCATACACTGATCACGTAACTGATCATGCACTGATCACGTGGCTGATCATGCACTGATCACGTGGCTGATCATGCACTGATCACGTGGCTGATCATGCACTGATCACGTGACTGATCATGCACTGATCACGTGACTGATCATGCACTGATCACGCACTGATCATGCACTGATCACGCTGATCATGCACTGATCACGGCTGATCATGCACTGATCACCTGATCATGCACTGATCACGCTGATCATGCACTGATCACTGGCTATCATGCACTGATCACGTGGCTGATCATGCACTGATCACGTGGCTATCATGCACTGATCACGGCTGATCATGCACTGATCACGTGACTGATCATGCACTGATCACGTGACTGATCATGCACTGATCACGTGACTGATCATGCACTGATCACTGATCATGCACTGATCACGTGACTGATCATGCACTGATCACGTGGCTGATCATGCACTGATCACGTGGCTGATCATGCACTGATCACGTGACTGATCATGCACTGATCACGTGACTGATCATGCACTGATCACGCTATCATGCACTGATCACGTGCTGATCATGCACTGATCACGTGGCTGATCATGCACTGATCACGTGGCTGATCATGCACTGATCACGTGACTGATCATGCACTGATCACGTGACTGATCATGCACTGATCACGTGGCTATCATGCACTGCTCACGTGGCTGATCATGCCATGATCACGCAGCTACCATGTACTGTCACATGACTGATCATGCACTGATCACGTGACTGATCATGCAGTGATCACGTGGCTATCATGCACTACTCACGTGGCTGATCATGCAATGATCATGTAGCTACCATGTACAGGTCACGTGAATGATCATACACCCATCAGGTGACTGATCATGCACTGATCACGTGGCTATCATGCACTGATCACGAGACTGATCATGCACTGATCACGTCTATATCATGCACTGATCACATGACTGCCCATGCACT
Organism: Bos javanicus; assembly: GCF_032452875.1. Classification (NCBI taxonomy): domain Eukaryota; kingdom Metazoa; phylum Chordata; class Mammalia; order Artiodactyla; family Bovidae; genus Bos; species Bos javanicus. The sequence goes on from NW_026894010.1 coordinate 86,829, forward strand.
GATCACGTGGATGATCATACACTAATCATGTGACAGATCATGCACTGATCACGTGGCTGATCATGCACTGATACCGTGACTGAGCATGGACTGATCACATGACTATCATGTAGTGATCACGTGACTTAATGGCGCTGATCATGTGACTGATCATGCGCTGATCATGTTTGCTATCATACACTGATCATGTGCCTCTGGAGGCAATAAACAAAGAGCTGAGTAGGCACGAATCAAACAGTCAGCAGGCAATAATCATGGAACTCAGGTGTGAGGAATCATGCTGCTCAGCTGGCAATAATCAAGCAGCTGAGCAGGCAGGAATTACGCAGCACAGCTGGCAATTGTCAAGCAGATGACAGGCAGGAATCGTGCAGCTCAGCTGGCAATTGTCAAGCAGATGAGCAGACAGTAATCACGCAGCTCAGCAGGCCCTGATCACGTGACTGAGCATGCACTGTTCACGTGGCTGATCATACACTGATCACGTGATGATCATGCACTGATCACTTGGATATCATGCACTGATCACGTGGCTGATCATACACTGATCACGTGTCTGACCATGCACTGATCACGTGGCTGATCATACACTGCTCACGTAACTGATCATGCACTGATCACGTGGCTATCATGCACTGATCACGTGGCTGAACATGCACTGTTCACGTGGCTGATCACACACTGTCACGTGACATATCATGCACTGATCACGTGGCACTCATGCACTGATCACGTGGCTGATCATACTCTGCTCACGTAACTCATGCACACATCACGTGGCTATCATGCACTGCTCACGTGGCTGTCATGGAATGATCACGTAGCTACCATATACTGGTCACGTGGATCATGCACTGATCACGTGAATGATCATGCACTGTTCACGTGACTGATCATGTACTGATCACGTGACTGATCATGCACTGATCACGTGGCTATCATGCACTGCTCACGTGGCTGATCATGCACTGATCACGTAGCAACCATGTACTGGTCACGTGACTGATCATGCACTGATCACGTAATTGATCATGCACTGATCACGTGGCTCATCATGCACTGATCACGTGGCTGATCACACATGTATCACGTGACTGATCATGCACTGATCACGTGGCTATCATGCACTGATCACGTGGCTGTCATGCACTGATCACGTGGATATCATGCACTGATCACGTGGCTGATCATGCACTGATCACGTGGCTGATCATGCACTGATCACGTGGCTGATCATGCACTGATCACGTGCTGATCATGCACTGATCACGTGGCTGATCATGCACTGATCACGTAACTGATCATGCACTGATCACGTGGCTGATCATGCACTGATCACGTGGCTGATCATGCACTGATCACGTGGCTGATCATGCACTGATCACGTGGCTGATCATGCACTGATCACGTGGCTATCATGCACTGATCACGTGGCTGATCATGCACTGATCACGTGGCTGATCATGCACTGATCACGTGGCTGATCATGCACTGATCACGTGGCTGATCATGCACTGATCACGTGGCTGATCATGCACTGATCACGTGACTGATCATGCACTGATCACGTGACTGATCATGCACTGATCACGTGGCTATCATGCACTGATCACGTGGCTGATCATGCCATGATCACGCAGCTACCATGTACTGGTCACATGACTGATCATGCACTGATCACGTGACTGATCATGCACTGATCACGTGGCTATCATGCACTACTCACGTGGCTGATCATGCAATGATCATGTAGCTACCATGTACAGGTCACGTGAATGATCATACACCCATCAGGTGACTGATCATGCACTGATCACGTGGCTATCATGCACTGATCACGAGACTGATCATGCACTGATCACGTCTATATCATGCACTGATCACATGACTGCCCATGCACTGATCACGTGGATGATCATACACTAATCTTGTGACAGATCATGCACTGATCACGTGGCTGATCATGCACTGATACCGTGACTGAGCATGGACTGATCACATGACTATCATGTAGTGATCACGTGACTTAATGGCGCTGATCATGTGACTGATCATGCGCTGATCATGTTTGCTATCATACACTGATCATGTGCCTCTGGAGGCAATAAACAAAGAGCTGAGTAGGCACGAATCAAACAGTCAGCAGGCAATAATCATGGAACTCAGGTGTGAGGAATCATGCTGCTCAGCTGGCAATAATCAAGCAGCTGAGCAGGCAGGAATTACGCAGCACAGCTGGCAATTGTCAAGCAGATGACAGGCAGGAATCGTGCAGCTCAGCTGGCAATTGTCAAGCAGATGAGCAGACAGTAATCACGCAGCTCAGCAGGCCCTGATCACGTGACTGAGCATGCACTGTTCACGTGGCTGATCATACACTGATCACGTGATGATCATGCACTGATCACTTGGATATCATGCACTGATCACGTGGCTGATCATACACTGTTCACGTGTCTGACCATGCACTGATCACGTGGCTGATCATACACTGCTCACGTAACTGATCATGCACTGATCACGTGGCTATCATGCACTGATCACGTGGCTGAACATGCACTGTTCACGTGGCTGATCACACACCTGTCACGTGACATATCATGCACTGATCACGTGGCACTCATGCACTGATCACGTGGCTGATCATACTCTGCTCACGTAACTCATGCACACATCACGTGGCTATCATGCACTGCTCACGTGGCTCGTCATGGAATGATCACGTAGCAACCATATACTGGTCACGTGACTGATCATGCACAGATCACGTAAATGATCATGCACTGTTCACGTGACTGATCATGCACTGATCACGTGACTGATCATGCACTGATCACGTGGCTATCATGCACTGCTCACGTGGCTGATCATGCAATGATCACGTAGCAACCATGTACTGGTCACGTGACTGATCATGCACTGATCACGTAATTGATCCTGCACTGATCACGTGGCTCATCATGCACTGATCACGTGGCTGATCACACATGTATCACGTGACTGATCATGCACTGATCCGTGGCATCATGCACTGATCACGTGGCTGTCATGCACTGATCACGTGGATATCATGCACTGATCACGTGGCTGATCACACACGTATCACATGACTGATCATGCACTGATCACGTGGCTATCATGCACTGATCACGTGGCTATCATGCACTGATCACGTGGCTGATCATGCAATGATCACGTAGCTATCATGTACTGGTCACGTGACTGATCATGCACTGATCACGTAATTGATCATGCACTGATCACGTGGCTGATCATGCACTGATCACGTGGCTGATCATGCACTGATCACGTGACTGATCATGCACTGATCACGTGACTGATCATGCACTGATCACGTGGCTATCATGCACTGATCACGTGGCTGACATGCACTGATCACGTGCCTGATCATGCACTGATCACGTGGCTGATCATGCACTGATCACGTGACTGATCATGCACTGATCACGTGACTGATCATGCACTGATCACGTGGCTATCATGCACTGCACGTGGCTGATCATGCCATGATCACGCAGCTACCATGTACTGGTCACATGACTGATCATGCACTGATCACGTGACTGATCATGCACTGATCACGTGGCTATCATGCACTACACGTGGCTGATCATGCAATGATCATGTAGCTACCATGTACAGGTCACGTGAATGATCATACACCCATCAGGTGACTGATCATGCACTGATCACGTGGCTATCATGCACTGATCACGAGACTGATCATGCACTGATCACGTCTATATCATGCACTGATCACATGACTGCCCATGCACTGATCACGTGGATGATCATACACTGATCACGTGACTGATCATGCACTGATCACGTGGCTGATCATGCACTGATACCGTGACTGAGCATGACTGATCACATGACTATCATGTAGTGATCACGTGACTTAATGGCACTGATCATGTGACTGATCATGCACTGATCATGTTTGCTATCATACACTGATCATGTGCCTCTGGAGGCAATAAACAAAGAGCTGAGTAGGCACGAATCAAACAGTCAGCAGGCAATAATCATGGAACTCAGGTGTGAGGAATCATGCTGCTCAGCTGGCAATAATCAAGCAGCTGATCAGGCAGGAATTATGCAGCACAGCTGGCAATTGTCAAGCAGATGACAGGCAGGAATCGTGCAGCTATCAGGCAAGATCACGTGACTGATCATGCACTGTTCACGTGGCTGATCATGCACTGATCACGTGATGATCACTGATCAGCATGCACTGATCACGTGGCTGATCATACACTGATCACGTGACTGATCATGCACTGATCACGTGGCTGATCATGCACTGATCACGTGACTGATCATGCACTGATCACGTGGCTATCATGCACTGATCACGTGGCTATCATGCACTGATCACGTGGCTGATCATGCACTGATCACGTGACTATCATGCACTGATCACGTGGCATCATGCACTGATCACGTGGCTGATCATACACTGTTCTGATCATGCACACATCACGTGGCTATCATGCACTGATCACGTGGACTGATCATGCACTGATCATGAGCAATCATATACTGGTCACGTGACTGATCATGCAAGATCACAGATGATCATGCACTGATCACGTGACTGATCATGCACTGATCACGTGACTGATCATGCACTGATCACGTGGCTATCATGCACTGATCACGTGGCTGATCATGCACTGATCACGTAGCTACCATGCACTGGTCACGTGACTGATCATGCACTGATCACGAATTGATCATGCACTGATCACGTGGCTCATCATGCACTGATCACGTGGCTGATCACACATGATCACGTGACTGATCATGCACTGATCACGTGGCTATCATGCACTGATCACGTGGCTGTCATGCACTGATCACGTGGATATCATGCACTGATCACGTGACATGCACTGATCACATGACTGATCATGCACTGACACGTGGCTGATCATGCATGATCACGTAGCTATCATACTGGTCACGTGACTGATCATGCACTGATCACGTAATTGATCATGCACTGATCATGTGGCTGATCATGCACTGATCACGTGGCTGATCATACACTGATCACGTGACTGATCATGCACTGATCACGTGACTGATCATGCACTGATCACGTGGCTATCATGCACTGATCACTTGCTGACATACACTGATCACGTGCCTGATCATGCACTGATCACGTGGCTGATCATGCACTGATCACGTGACTGATCATGCACTGATCACGTGTCTGATCATGCACTGATCACGTGGCTATCATGCACTGTCACGTGGCTGATCATGCCATGATCACGCAGCTACCATGTACTGGTCACATGACTGATCATGCACTGATCACGTGACTGATCATGCACTGATCACGTGGCTATCATGCACTATCACGTGGCTGATCATGCAATGATCATGTAGCTACCATGTACAGGTCACGTGAATGATCATACACTCAGGTGACTGATCATGCACTGATCACGTGGCTATCATGCACTGATCACGTGACTGATCATGCACTGATCACGTCTATATCATGCACTGATCACATGACTGCATGCACTGATCACGTGGATGATCATACACTAATCACGTGACAGATCATGCACTGATCACGTGGCTGATCATGCACTGATACCGTGACTGAGCATGGACTGATCACATGACTATCATGTAGTGATCACGTGACTTAATGGCGCTGATCATGTGACTGATCATGCACTGATCATGTTTGCTATCATACACTGATCATGTGCCTCTGGAGGCAATAAACAAAGAGCTGAGTAGGCACGAATCAAACAGTCAGCAGGCAATAATCATGGAACTCAGGTGTGAGGAATCATGCTGCTCAGCTGGCAATAATCAAGCAGCTGAGCAGGCAGGAATTACGCAGCACAGCTGGCAATTGTCAAGCAGATGACAGGCAGGAATCGTGCAGCTCAGCTGGCACTGTCAAGCAGATGAGCAGACAGTAATCACGCAGCTCAGCAGGCCCTGATCACGTGACTGAGCATGCACTGTCACGTGGCTGATCATACACTGATCACGTGATGATCATGCACTGATCACGTGGCATCATGCACTGATCACGTGGCTGATCATACACTGATCACGAACTCATGCACTGATCACGTGGCTATCATGCACTGATCACGTGGCTGATCATGCACTGATCACGTGGCTATCATGCACTGATCACGTGACTGATCATGCACTGATCACGTGGCTGATCATGCACTGATCACGTGACTGATCATGCACTGATCACGTGACTGATCATGCACTGACCACGTGGCTATCATGCTCTGCTCACGTGGCTGATCATGCAACGATCACGTAGCAACCATGTACTGGTCATGGACTGATCATGCACTGATCACGTAATTGATCCTGCACTGATCACGTGGCTCATCATGCACTGATCACGTGGCTGATCACACATGTATCACGTGACTGATCATGCACTGATCACAGTGGCTCTCATGCACTGATCACGTGGCTGTCATGCACTGATCACGTGGATATCATGCACTGATCACGTGGCTGATCACACACGATCACATGACTGATCATACTGATCACGTGGCTATCATGCACTGATCACGTGGCATCATGCACTGATCATGCACTGATCATGCACTGATCACGACTACCATGTACTGGCACGTGACTGATCATGCACTGATCACGTAATTGATCATGCACTGATCACGTGGCTGATCATGCACTGATCACGTGGCTGATCATGCACTGATCACGTGACTGATCATGCACTGATCACGTGACTGATCATGCACTGATCACGTGGCTATCATGCACTGATCACGTGGCTGATCATACACTGATCACGTGTCTGGCATGCACTGATCACGTGCTGATCGCACTGATCACGTGACTGATCATGCACTGATCACGTGGCTGATCATGCACAATGTGGCTATCATGCACTGCTCACGTGGCTGATCATGCCATGATCACGCAGCTACCATGTACTGGTCACATGACTGATCATGCATCAACGTGACTGATCATGCACTGATCACGTGGCTATCATGCACTACTCACGGCTGATCATGCAATGATCATGTAGCTACCATGTACAGGTCACGTGAATGATCATACACCCATCAGGTGACTGATCATGCACTGATCACGTGGCTATCATGCACTGATCACGTGACTGATCATGCACTGATCACGTCTATATCATGCACTGATCACATGACTGCCCATGCACTGATCACGTGGATGATCATACACTAATCATGTGACAGATCATGCACTGATCACGTGGCTGATCATGCACTGATACCGTGACTGAGCATGGACTGATCACATGACTATCATGTAGTGATCACGTGACTTAATGGCGCTGATCATGTGACTGATCATGCGCTGATCATGTTTGCTATCATACACTGATCATGTGCCTCTGGAGGCAATAAACAAAGAGCTGAGTAGGCACGAATCAAACAGTCAGCAGGCAATAATCATGGAACTCAGCTGTGAGGAATCATGCTGCTCAGCTGGCAATAATCAAGCAGCTGAGCAGGCAGGAATTACGCAGCACAGCTGGCAATTGTCAAGCATGACAGGAATCGTGCAGCTCAGCTGGCAATTGTCAAGCAGATGAGCAGACAGTAATCACGCAGCTCAGCAGGCCCTGATCACGTGACTGAGCATGCACTGTTCACGTGGCTGATCATACACTGATCACGTGATGATCATGCACTGATCACTTGATATCATGCACTGATCACGTGGCTGATCATACACTGTTCACGTGTCTGACCATGCACTGATCACGTGGCTGATCATACACTGCTCACGTAACTGATCATGCACTGATCACGTGGCTATCATGCACTGATCACGTGGCTGACATGCACTGTTCACGTGGCTGATCACACACCTGTCACGTGACATATCATGCACTGATCACGTGGCACTCATGCACTGATCACGTGGCTGATCATACTCTGCTCACGTAACTCATGCACATCACGTGGCTATCATGCACTGCTCATGGTTCGTCATAATGATCACGAGTACCATATACTGGTCACGTGACTGATCATGCAAAGATCACGAATGATCATGCACTGTTCACGTGACTGATCATGTACTGATCACGTGACTGATCATGCACTGATCACGTGGCTATCATGCACTGCTCACGTGGCTGATCATGCAACATCACGTAGCAACCATGTACTGGTCACGTGACTGATCATGCACTGATCACGTAATTGATCATGCACTGATCACGTGGCTCATCATGCACTGATCACGTGGCTGATCACACATGTATCACGTGACTGATCATGCACTGATCACGTGGCTATCATGCACTGATCACGTGGCTGTCATGCACTGATCACGTGGATATCATGCACTGATCACGGCTGATCACACACGATCACATGACTGATCATGCACTGATCACGTGGCTATCATGCACTGATCACGTGGCCACATGCACTGATCATGCATCATGCAATGATCACGTAGCTATCATGTACTGATCACGTGACTGATCATGCACTGATCACGCACGATCATGCACTGATCACGTGGCTGATCATGCACTGATCACGTGGCTGATCATGCACTGATCACGTGACTGATCATGCACTGATCACGTGACTGATCATGCACTGATCACGTGGCTATCATGCACTGATCACGTGGCTGATCATACACTGATCACGTGCCTGATCATGCACTGATCACGTGGCTGATCATGCACTGATCACGTGACTGATCATGCACTGATCACGTGACTGATCATGCACTGATCACGTGGCTATCATGCACTGCTCACGTGGCTGATCATGCCATGATCACGCAGCTACCATGTACTGGTCACATGACTGATCATGCACTGATCACGTGACTGATCATGCACTGATCACGTGGCTATCATGCACTACTCACGTGGCTGATCATGCAATGATCATGTAGCTACCATGTACAGGTCACGTGAATGATCATACACCCATCAGGTGACTGATCATGCACTGATCACGTGGCTATCATGCACTGATCACTAGACTGATCATGCACTGATCACGTCTATATCATGCACTGATCACATGACTGCCCGCACTGATCACGGATGATCATACACTAATCATGTGACAGATCATGCACTGATCACGTGGCTGATCATGCACTGATACGTGACTGAGCATGGACTGATCACATGACTATCATGTAGTGATCACGTGACTTAATGGCGCTGATCATGTGACTGATCATGCACTGATCATGTTTGCTATCATACACTGATCATGTGCCTCTGGAGGCAATAAACAAAGAGCTGAGTAGGCACGAATCAAACAGTCAGCAGGCAATAATCATGGAACTCAGCTGTGAGGAATCATGCTGCTCAGCTGGCAATAATCAAGCAGCTGAGCAGGCAGGAATTACGCAGCACAGCTGCAATTGTCAAGCAGATGACAGGCAGGAATCGTGCAGCTCAGCTGGCAATTGTCAAGCAGATGAGCAGACAGTAATCACGCAGCTCAGCAGGCCCAGATCACGTGACTGAGCATGCACTGTTCACGTGGCTGATCATACACTGATCACGTGATGATCATGCACTGATCACTTGGATATCATGCACTGATCACGTGGCTGATCATACACTGTTCACGTGTCTGACCATGCACTGATCACGTGGCTGATCATACACTGCTCACGTAACTGATCATGCACTGATCACGTGGCTATCATGCACTGATCACGTGGCTGAACATGCACTGTTCACGGCTGATCACACACCTGTCACGTGACATATCATGCACTGATCACGTGGCACTCATGCACTGATCACGTGGCTGATCATACTCTGCTCACGTAACTCATGCACACATCACGTGGCTATCATGCACTGCTCACGTGGCTCGTCATGGAATGATCACGTAGCTACCATATACTGGTCACGTGACTGATCATGCACAGATCACGTAAATGATCATGCACTGTTCACGTGACTGATCATGTACTGATCACGTGACTGATCATGCACTGATCACGTGGCTATCATGCTCTGCTCACGTGGCTGATCATGCAACGATCACGTAGCAACCATGTACTGGTCACGTGACTGATCATGCACTGATCACGTAATTGATCCTGCACTGATCACGTGGCTCATCATGCACTGATCACGTGGCTGATCACATGTATCACGTGACTGATCATGCACTGATCTCGTGACAGATCATGCACTGATCACGTGGCTATCATGCACTGATCACGTGGATATCATGCGCTGATCACGTGGCTGATCACACACGTATCACATGACTGATCATGCACTGATCACGTGGCTATCATGCACTGATCACGTGGCTATCATGCACTGATCACGTGGCTGATCATGCACTGATCACGTAGCTGATCATGCACTGATCACGTGACTGATCATGCACTGATCACGTGGCTGATCATGCACTGATCACGTGGCTGATCATGCACTGATCACGTGGCTGATCATGCACTGATCACGTGACTGATCATGCACTGATCACGTGACTGATCATGCACTGATCACGTGGCTATCATGCACTGATCACGTGGCTGATCATGCACTGATCACGTGACTGATCATGCACTGATCACGTGGCTGATCATGCACTGATCACGTGACTGATCATGCACTGATCACGTGACTGATCATGCACTGATCACGTGGCTATCATGCACTGATCACGTGGCTGATCATGCCATGATCACGCAGCTACCATGTACTGGTCACATGACTGATCATGCACTGATCACGTGACTGATCATGCACTGATCACGTGGCTATCATGCACTACTCACGTGGCTGATCATGCAATGATCATGTAGCTACCATGTACAGGTCACGTGAATGATCATACACCCATCAGGTGACTGATCATGCACTGATCACGTGGCTATCATGCACTGATCACGTGACTGATCATGCACTGATCACGTCTATATCATGCACTGATCACATGACTGCCCATGCACTGATCACGTGGATGATCATACACTGATCACGTGACTGATCATGCACTGATCACGTGGCTGATCATGCACTGATACGTGACTGATCATGGACTGATCACATGACTATCATGCACTGATCACGTGACTTAATGCACTGATCATGTGACTGATCATGCACTGATCATGTTTGCTATCATACACTGATCATGTGCCTCTGGAGGCAATAAACAAAGAGCTGAGTAGGCACGAATCAAACAGTCAGCAGGCAATAATCATGGAACTCAGGTGTGAGGAATCATGCTGCTCAGCTGGCAATAATCAAGCAGCTGAGCAGGCAGGAATTACACAGCACAGCTGGCAATTGTCAAGCAGATGACAGGCAGGAATCGTGCAGCTCAGCTGGCAATTGTCAAGCAGATGAGCAGACAGTAATCACGCAGCTCAGCAGGCCCTGATCACGTGACTGAGCATGCACTGTTCACGTGGCTGATCATACACTGATCACGTGACTGATCATGCACTGATCACGTGGCTATCATGCACTGATCACGTGGCTGATCATGCACTGATCACGTGGCTGATCACACACTGATCACGTGACTGATCATGCACTGATCACGTGGCATCATGCACTGATCACGTGGCTGATCATGCACTGATCACGTAATCATGCACTGATCACGTGGCTGATCATGCACTGATCATGGCTGATCATGCACTGATCACGTGGCTATCATGCACTGATCACGTGGCTGATCATGCACTGATCACGTAACTGATCATGCACTGATCACGTGACTGATCATGCACTGATCACGTGACTGATCATGCACTGATCACGTGGCTATCATGCACTGCTCACGTGGCTGATCATGCAATGATCATGTAGCTACCATGTACAGGTCACGTGAATGATCATACACCCATCAGGTGACTGATCATGCACTGATCACGTGGCTATCATGCACTGATCACGTGACTGATCATGCACTGATCACGTCTATATCATGCACTGATCACATGACTGCCCATGCACTGATCACGTGGATGATCATACACTAATCATGTGACAGATCATGCACTGATCACGTGGCTGATCATGCACTGATACCGTGACTGAGCATGGACTGATCACATGACTATCATGTAGTGATCACGTGACTTAATGGCGCTGATCATGTGACTGATCATGCACTGATCATGTTTGCTATCATACACTGATCATGTGCCTCTGGAGGCAATAAACAAAGAGCTGAGTAGGCACGAATCAAACAGTCAGCAGGCAATAATCATGGAACTCAGCTGTGAGGAATCATGCTGCTCAGCTGGCAATAATCAAGCAGCTGAGCAGGCAGGAATTACGCAGCACAGCTGGCAATTGTCAAGCAGATGACAGGCAGGAATCGTGCAGCTCAGCTGGCAATTGTCAAGCAGATGAGCAGACAGTAATCACGCAGCTCAGCAGGCCCTGATCACGTGACTGAGCATGCACTGTTCACGTGGCTGATCATACACTGATCACGTGATGATCATGCACTGATCACTTGGATATCATGCACTGATCACGTGGCTGATCATACACTGTTCACGTGTCTGACCATGCACTGATCACGTGGCTGATCATACACTGCTCACGTAACTGATCATGCACTGATCACGTGGCTATCATGCACTGATCACGTGGCTGAACATGCACTGTTCACGTGGCTGATCACACACCTGTCACGTGACATATCATGCACTGATCACGTGGCACTCATGCACTGATCACGTGGCTGATCATACTCTGCTCACGTAACTCATGCACACATCACGTGGCTATCATGCACTGCTCACGTGGCTCGTCATGGAATGATCACGTAGCTACCATATACTGGTCACGTGACTGATCATGCACAGATCACGTAAATGATCATGCACTGTTCACGTGACTGATCATGTACTGATCACGTGACTGATCATGCACTGATCACGTGGCTATCATGCTCTGCTCACGTGGCTGATCATGCAACGATCACGTAGCAACCATGTACTGGTCACGTGACTGATCATGCACTGATCACGTAATTGATCCTGCACTGATCACGTGGCTCATCATGCACTGATCACGTGGCTGATCACACATGTATCACGTGACTGATCATGCACTGATCACGTGGCTATCATGCACTGATCACGTGGCTATCATGCACTGATCACGTGGATATCATGCACTGATCACGTGGCTGATCACACACGTATCACATGACTGATCATGCACTGATCACGTGGCTATCATGCACTGATCACGTGGCTATCATGCACTGATCACGTGGCTGATCATGCAATGATCGCAGCTACCATGTACTGATCACGTGACTGATCATGCACTGATCACGTAATTGATCATGCACTGATCACGTGGCTGATCATGCACTGATCACGTGGCTGATCATACACTGATCACGTAACTGATCATGCACTGATCACGTGACTGATCATGCACTGATCACGTGGCTATCATGCACTGATCACTTGGCTGATCATACACTGATCACGTGACTGATCATGCACTGATCACGTGGCTGATCATGCACTGATCACGTGACTGATCATGCACTGATCACGTGTCTGATCATGCACTGATCACGTGGCTATCATGCACTGCTCACGTGGCTGATCATGCCATGATCACGCAGCTACCATGTACTGGTCACATGACTGATCATGCACTGATCACGTGACTGATCATGCACTGATCACGTGCTATCATGCACTACTCACGTGGCTGATCATGCATGATCATGTAGCTACCATGTACAGGTCACGTGAATGATCATACACCCATCAGGTGACTGATCATGCACTGATCACGTGGCTATCATGCACTGATCACGTGACTGATCATGCACTGATCACGTCTATATCATGCACTGATCACATGACTGCCCATGCACTGATCACGTGGATGATCATACACTAATCACGTGACAGATCATGCACTGATCACGTGGCTGATCATGCACTGATACCGTGACTGAGCATGGACTGATCACATGACTATCATGTACTGATCACGTGACTTAATGGCTGATCATGTGACTGATCATGCGCTGATCATGTTTGCTATCATACACTGATCATGTGCCTCTGGAGGCAATAAACAAAGAGCTGAGTAGGCACGAATCAAACAGTCAGCAGGCAATAATCATGGAACTCAGGTGTGAGGAATCATGCTGCTCAGCTGGCAATAATCAAGCAGCTGAGCAGGCAGGAATTACGCAGCACAGCTGGCAATTGTCAAGCAGATGACAGGCAGGAATCGTGCAGCTCAGCTGGCAATTGTCAAGCAGATGAGCAGACAGTAATCACGCAGCTCAGCAGGCCCTGATCACGTGACTGAGCATGCACTGTTCACGTGGCTGATCATACACTGATCACGTGACTGATCATGCACTGATCACGTGGCTATCATGCACTGATCACGTGGCTGATCATGCACTGATCACGTGGCTGATCATACACTGATCACGTGACTGATCATGCACTGATCACGTGGCATCATGCACTGATCACGTGGCTGATCATACACTGATCACGTAACTCATGCACTGATCACGTGGCTATCATGCACTGATCACGTGGCTGATCATGCAATGATCACGTAGCTACCATATACTGGTCACGTGACTGATCATGCACTGATCACGTAAATGATCATGCACTGATCACGTGACTGATCATGCACTGATCACGTGACTGATCATGCACTGATCACGTGGCTATCATGCACTGCTCACGTGGCTGATCATGCAACGATCACGTAGCAACCATGTACTGGTCACGTGACTGATCATGCACTGATCACGTAATTGATCATGCACTGATCACGTGGCTCATCATGCACTGATCACGTGGCTGATCACATGATCACGTGACTGATCATGCACTGATCACGTGGCTATCATGCACTGATCACGTGGCTGATCATGCACTGATCACGTGGATATCATGCACTGATCACGTGGCTGATCATGCACTGATCACGTGACTGATCATGCACTGATCACGTGGCTATCATGCACTGATCACGTGGCTATCATGCACTGATCACGTGGCTGATCATGCACTGATCACGTAGCTATCATGTACTGATCACGTGACTGATCATGCACTGATCACGTAATTGATCATGCACTGATCACGTGGCTGATCATGCACTGATCACGTGGCTGATCATACACTGATCACGTGACTGATCATGCACTGATCACGTGACTGATCATGCACTGATCACGTGGCTATCATGCACTGATCACGTGGCTGACATGCACTGATCACGTGCCTGATCATGCACTGATCACGTGGCTGATCATGCACTGATCACGACTGATCATGCACTGATCACGCGGTCTGATCATGCACTGATCACGTGGCTATCATGCACTGCACGTGGCTGATCATGCCATGATCACGCAGCTACCATGTACTGGTCACATGACTGATCATGCACTGATCACGTGACTGATCATGCACTGATCACGTGCTATCATGCACTACTCACGTGGCTGATCATGCAATGATCATGTAGCTACCATGCACTGGTCACGTGAATGATCATACACCCATCAGGTGACTGATCATGCACTGATCACGTGGCTATCATGCACTGATCACGTGACTGATCATGCACTGATCACGTCTATATCATGCACTGATCACATGACTGATCATGCACTGATCACGTGGATGATCATACACTGATCACGTGACAGATCATGCACTGATCACGTGGCTGATCATGCACTGATACCGTGACTGAGCATGGACTGATCACATGACTATCATGTAGTGATCACGTGACTTAATGGCGCTGATCATGTGACTGATCATGCGCTGATCATGTTTGCTATCATACACGGATCATGTGCCTCTGGAGGCAATAAACAAAGAGCTGAGTAGGCACGAATCAAACAGTCAGCAGGCAATAATCATGGAACTCAGCTGTGAGGAATCATGCTGCTCAGCTGGCAATAATCAAGCAGCTGAGCAGGCAGGAATTACGCAGCACAGCTGGCAATTGTCAACAGATGACAGGCAGGAATCGTGCAGCTCAGCTGGCAATTGTCAAGCAGATGAGCAGACAGTAATCACGCAGCTCAGCAGGCCCTGATCACGTGACTGAGCATGCACTGTTCACGTGGCTGATCATACACTGATCACGTGATGATCATGCACTGATCACTTGGATATCATGCACTGATCACGTGGCTGATCATACACTGTTCACGTGTCTGACCATGCACTGATCACGTGGCTGATCATACACTGATCACGTAACTGATCATGCACTGATCACGTGGCTATCATGCACTGATCACGTGGCTGAACATGCACTGTTCACGTGGCTGATCACACACCTGTCACGTGACATATCATGCACTGATCACGTGGCACTCATGCACTGATCACGTGGCTGATCATACACTGCTCACGTAACTCATGCACACATCACGTGGCTATCATGCACTGCTCACGTGGTCACATGGAATGATCACGTAGCTACCATATACTGGTCACGTGACTGATCATGCACTGATCACGTAAATGATCATGCACTGTTCACGTGACTGATCATGTACTGATCACGTGACTGATCATGCACTGATCACGTGGCTATCATGCACTGCTCACGTGGCTGATCATGCAACGATCACGTAGCAACCATGTACTGGTCACGTGACTGATCATGCACTGATCACGTAATTGATCATGCACTGATCACGTGGCTCATCATGCACTGATCACGTGGCTGATCACACATGATCACGTGACTGATCATGCACTGATCACGTGGCTCATGCACTGATCACGTGGCTGATCATGCACTGATCACGTGGATATCATGCACTGATCACGTGGCTGATCATGCACTGATCACGTAGCTATCATGCACTGATCACGTGGCTGATCATGCACTGATCACGTAACTGATCATGCACTGATCACGTGGCTGATCATGCACTGATCACGTGGCTGATCATGCACTGATCACGTGACTGATCATGCACTGATCACGTGACTGATCATGCACTGATCACGTGGCTATCATGCACTGATCACGTGGCTGATCATGCACTGATCACGTACATCATGCACTGATCACGTGGCTATCATGCACTGATCACGTGACTGATCATGCACTGATCACGTGACTGATCATGCACTGATCACGTGGCTGATCATGCACTGATCACGTGGCTGATCATGCACTGATCACGTGACTGATCATGCACTGATCACGTGACTGATCATGCACTGATCACGTGGCTATCATGCACTGATCACGTGGCTGATCATGCACTGATCACGTAGCTATCATGTACTGGTCACGTGACTGATCATGCACTGATCACGTAACTGATCATGCACTGATCACGTGGCTGATCATGCACTGATCACGTGGCTGATCATGCACTGATCACGTGACTGATCATGCACTGATCACGTGGCTGATCATGCACTGATCACGTGGCTGATGCACTGATCACGTGATCAATCGGCACATGATCACGTGACTGATCATGCACTGATCACGTGGCTATCATGCACTGCTCACGTGGCTGATCATGCCATGATCACGCAGCTACCATGTACTGGTCACATGACTGATCATGCACTGATCACGTGACTGATCATGCAGTGATCACGTGGCTATCATGCACTATCACGTGGCTGATCATGCAATGATCATGTAGCTACCATGTACAGGTCACGTGAATGATCATACACCCATCAGGTGACTGATCATGCACTGATCACGTGGCTATCATGCACTGATCACGAGACTGATCATGCACTGATCACGTCTATATCATGCACTGATCACATGACTGCCCATGCACTGATCACGTGGATGATCATACACTAATCATGTGACAGATCATGCACTGATCACGTGGCTGATCATGCACTGATACCGTGACTGAGCATGGACTGATCACATGACTATCATGTAGTGATCACGTGACTTAATGGCTGATCATGTGACTGATCATGCGCTGATCATGTTTGCTATCATACACTGATCATGTGCCTCTGGAGGCAATAAACAAAGAGCTGAGTAGGCACGAATCAAACAGTCAGCAGGCAATAATCATGGAACTCAGCTGTGAGGAATCATGCTGCTCAGCTGGCAATAATCAAGCAGCTGAGCAGGCAGGAATTACGCAGCACAGCTGGCAATTGTCAAGCAGATGACAGGCAGGAATCGTGCAGCTCAGCTGGCAATTGTCAAGCAGATGAGCAGACAGTAATCACGCAGCTCAGCAGGCCCAGATCACGTGACTGAGCATGCACTGTTCACGTGGCTGATCATACACTGATCACGTGATGATCATGCACTGATCACTTGGATATCATGCACTGATCACGTGGCTGATCATACACTGTTCACGTGTCTGACCATGCACTGATCACGTGGCTGATCATACACTGCTCACGTAACTGATCATGCACTGATCACGTGGCTATCATGCACTGATCACGTGGCTGAACATGCACTGTTCACGTGGCTGATCACACACCTGTCACGTGACATATCATGCACTGATCACGTGGCACTCATGCACTGATCACGTGGCTGATCATACTCTGCTCACGTAACTCATGCACACATCACGTGGCTATCATGCACTGCTCACGTGGCTCGTCATGGAATGATCACGTAGCTACCATATACTGGTCACGTGACTGATCATGCACAGATCACGTAAATGATCATGCACTGTTCACGTGACTGATCATGTACTGATCACGTGACTGATCATGCACTGATCACGTGGCTATCATGCTCTGCTCACGTGGCTGATCATGCAACGATCACGTAGCAACCATGTACTGGTCACGTGACTGATCATGCACTGATCACGTAATTGATCCTGCACTGATCACGTGGCTCATCATGCACTGATCACGTGGCTGATCACACATGTATCACGTGACTGATCATGCACTGATCCGTGGCTCATGCACTGATCACGTGGCTGTCACACTGATCACGTGGATATCATGCACTGATCACACACGTATCACATGACTCATGCACTGATCACGGCTATCATGCACTGATCACGTGACTGATCATGCACTGATCACGTGACTGATCATGCACTGATCACGTGGCTGATCATGCACTGATCACGTGGCTGATCATGCACTGATCACGTGACTGATCATGCACTGATCACGTGACTGATCATGCACTGATCACGTGACTGATCATGCACTGATCACGTGGCTGATCATGCACTGATCACGTGACTGATCATGCACTGATCACGTGACTGATCATGCACTGATCACGTGGCTATCATGCACTGATCACGTGGCTGATCATGCATGATCACGAGCTGATCATGCACTGATCACATGACTGATCATGCACTGATCACGTGACTGATCATGCACTGATCACGTGGCTATCATGCACTGATCATCACGTGGCTGATCATGCACTGATCACGTGGCTGATCATGCACTGATCACGTGACTGATCATGCACTGATCACGTGACTGATCATGCACTGATCACGTGGCTGATCATGCACTGATCACGTGGCTGACTGCACTGATCACGTGACTGATCATGCACTGATCACGTGGCTGATCATGCACTGATCACGTGGCTATCATGCACTGATCACGTGGCTGATCATGCACTGATCACGCAGCTATCATGCACTGATCACGTGACTGATCATGCACTGATCACGTGACTGATCATGCACTGATCACGTGGCTATCATGCACTGATCACGTGGCTGATCATGCACTGATCACGTGGCTGATCATGCACTGATCACGTGGCTGATCACACACTGATCACGTGACTGATCATGCACTGATCACGTGGTGATCATGCACTGATCACGTGGCTATCATGCACTGATCACGTGGCTGATCATGCAGTGACTGATCAGGGCTATCATGCACTGATCACGTGACTGATCATGCACTGATCACGTGACTGATCATGCACTGATCACGTGGCTGATCATGCACTGATCACGTGGCTGATCATGCACTGATCACGTGACTGATCATGCACTGATCACGTGACTGATCATGCACTGATCACGTGGCTATCATGCACTGATCACGTGGCTGATCATGCACTGATCACGTGACTGATCATGCACTGATCACGTGGCTGATCATGCACTGATCACGTGACTGATCATGCACTGATCGTGTCTGATCATGCACTGATCACGTGGCTATCATGCACTGCTCACGTGGCTGATCATGCCATGATCACGCAGCTACCATGTACTGGTCACATGACTGATCATGCACTGATCACGTGACTGATCATGCACTGATCACGTGGCTATCATGCACTACTCACGTGGCTGATCATGCAATGATCATGTAGCTACCATGTACAGGTCACGTGAATGATCATACACCCATCAGGTGACTGATCATGCACTGATCACGTGGCTATCATGCACTGATCACGTGACTGATCATGCACTGATCACGTCTATATCATGCACTGATCACATGACTGTCATGCACTGATCACGTGATGATCATACACTGATCATGTGACTGATCATGCACTGATCACGTGGCTGATCATGCACTGATACCGTGACTGAGCATGGACTGATCACATGACTATCATGTAGTGATCACGTGACTTAATGGCGCTGATCATGTGACTGATCATGCTGATCATGTTTGCTATCATACACTGATCATGTGCCTCTGGAGGCAATAAACAAAGAGCTGAGTAGGCACGAATCAAACAGTCAGCAGGCAATAATCATGGAACTCAGCTGTGAGGAATCATGCTGCTCAGCTGGCAATAATCAAGCAGCTGAGCAGGCAGGAATTACGCAGCACAGCTGCAATTGTCAAGCAGATGACAGGCAGGAATCGTGCAGCTCAGCTGGCAATTGTCAAGCAGATGAGCAGACAGTAATCACGCAGCTCAGCAGGCCCTGATCACGTGACTGAGCATGCACTGTTCACGTGGCTGATCATACACTGATCACGTGATGATCATGCACTGATCACTTGGATATCATGCACTGATCACGTGGCTGATCACACTGTTCACGTGTCTGACATGCACTGATCACGTGGCTGATCATGCACTGCTCACGTGGCTGATCATGCACTGATCACGTGGCTATCATGCACTGATCATGACTGATCATGCACTGATCACGTGACTGATCATGCACTGATCACGTGGCTGATCATGCACTGATCACGTGACTGGCATGCACTGATCACTCTGGATATCATGACTGATCACGTGGCTGATCATGCACTGATCACGTGGCTGATCATGCACTGATCACGTACTGATCATGCACTGATCACGTGAATCATGCACTGATCACGTGGCTATCATGCACTGATCACGTGGCTGATCATGCACTGATCACGTGGCTGATCATGCACTGATCACGTGACATATCATGCACTGATCACGTGGCTGATCATGCACTGATCACGTGGCTGATCATACACTGATCACGTGACTCATGCACTGATCACGTGGCTATCATGCACTGATCACGTGGCTGATCATGCAATGATCACGAGCTACCATATACTGGCACGTGACTGATCATGCACTGATCACGACTGATCATGCACTGATCACGTGACTGATCATGCACTGATCACGTGACTGATCATGCACTGATCACGTGGCTATCATGCACTGATCACGTGGCTGATCATGCAACTGATCACGAGTACCATGTACTGGATCACGTGACTGATCATGCACTGATCACGTGCGAATTGATCATGCACTGATCACTGGCTGATCATGCACTGATCACGTGGCTGATCATGCACTGATCACGTGATGATCATGCACTGATCATGGGCTGATCGCCATGACGAGTCACACATGACTGATCATGCACTGATCACGTGGCTATCATGCACTGATCACGTGGCTATCATGCACTGATCACGTGGCTGATCATGCAATGATCACGTAGCTATCATGCACTGATCACGTGACTGATCATGCACTGATCACGAACTGATCATACTGATCACGTGGCTGATCATGCACTGATCACGGGCTGATCATGCACTGATCACGTGACTGATCATGCACTGATCACGTGACTGATCATGCACTGATCACGTGGCTATCATGCACTGATCACGTGGCTGATGCACTGATCACGGACTGATCATGCACTGATCACGTGGCTGATCATGCACTGATCACGTGACTGATCATGCACTGATCACGTGGCTGATCATGCACTGATCACGTGGCTATCATGCACTGATCACGTGGCTGATCATGCACTGATCACGAGCTACCATGCACTGATCACGTGACTGATCATGCACTGATCACGTGACTGATCATGCACTGATCACGTGGCTATCATGCACTGATCACGTGGCTGATCATGCACTGATCACGTAGCTATCATGCACTGATCACGTGACTGATCATGCACTGATCACGTGACTGATCATGCACTGATCACGTGGCTATCATGCACTGATCACGTGACTGATCATGCACTGATCACGGCTGATCATGCACTGATCACGTGACTGATCATGCACTGATCACGTGGCTGATCATGCACTGATCACGTGACTGATCATGCACTGATCACGTGGCTGATCATGCACTGATCACGTGACTGATCATGCACTGATCACGTGGCACTCATGCACTGATCACGTGGCTGATCATACTGATCACGAACTCATGCACTGATCACGTGGCTATCATGCACTGATCACGTGGCTGTCATGCACTGATCACGTAGCAACCATATACTGGTCACGTGACTGATCATGCACTGATCATGGCTGATCATGCACTGATCACGTGACTGATCATGCACTGATCACGTGACTGATCATGCACTGATCACGTGGCTATCATGCACTGCTCACGTGGCTGATCATGCAACGATCACGTAGCAACCATGCACTGATCACGTGACTGATCATGCACTGATCACGTAATTGATCATGCACTGATCACGTGGCTCATCATGCACTGATCACGTGGCTGATCACACTGATCACGTGACTGATCATGCACTGATCACGTGGCTATCATGCACTGATCACGTGGCTGTCATGCACTGATCACGTGGATATCATGCACTGATCACGTGGCTGATCACACACGTATCACATGACTGATCATGCATCACGTGGCTATCATGCACTGATCACGTGGCTATCATGCACTGATCACGTGGCTGATCATGCAATGATCACGTAGCTACCATGTACTGGTCACGTGACTGATCATGCACTGATCACGTAATTGATCATGCACTGATCACGTGGCTGATCATGCACTGATCACGTGGCTGATCATACACTGATCACGTGACTGATCATGCACTGATCACGTGACTGATCATGCACTGATCACGTGGCTATCATGCACTGATCACTGGCTGATCATACACTGATCACGTGCCTGATCATGCACTGATCACGTGGCTGATCATGCACTGATCACGTGACTGATCATGCACTGATCACGTGTCTGATCATGCACTGATCACGTGGCTATCATGCACTGCTCACGTGGCTGATCATGCCATGATCACGCAGCTACCATGTACTGGTCACATGACTGATCATGCACTGATCACGTGACTGATCATGCAGTGATCACGTGGCTATCATGCACTACTCACGTGGCTGATCATGCAATGATCATGTAGCTACCATGTACAGGTCACGTGAATGATCATACACCCATCAGGTGACTGATCATGCACTGATCACGTGGCTATCATGCACTGATCACGTGACTGATCATGCACTGATCACGTCTATATCATGCACTGATCACATGACTGCCCATGCACTGATCACGTGGATGATCATGCACTGATCACGTGGCTGATCATGCACTGATACCGTGACTGAGCATGGACTGATCACATGACTATCATGTAGTGATCACGTGACTTAATGGCGCTGATCATGTGACTGATCATGCGCTGATCATGTTTGCTATCATACACTGATCATGTGCCTCTGGAGGCAATAAACAAAGAGCTGAGTAGGCACGAATCAAACAGTCAGCAGGCAATAATCATGGAACTCAGGTGTGAGGAATCATGCTGCTCAGCTGGCAATAATCAAGCAGCTGAGCAGGCAGGAATTACGCAGCACAGCTGGCAATTGTCAAGCAGATGACAGGCAGGAATCGTGCAGCTCAGCTGGCAATTGTCAAGCAGATGAGCAGACAGTAATCACGCAGCTCAGCAGGCCCTGATCACGTGACTGAGCATGCACTGTTCACGTGGCTGATCATACACTGATCACGTGATGATCATGCACTGATCACTTGGATATCATGCACTGATCACGTGGCTGATCATACACTGTTCACGTGTCTGACCATGCACTGATCACGTGGCTGATCATACACTGCTCACGTAACTGATCATGCACTGATCACGTGGCACTCATGCACTGATCACGTGGCTGATCATACACTGATCACGTAACTCATGCACACATCACGTGGCTATCATGCACTGCTCACGTGGCTGTCATGCAATGATCACGTAGCAACCATATACTGGTCACGTGACTGATCATGCACTGATCACGTAAATGATCATGCACTGTTCACGTGACTGATCATGCACTGATCACGTGACTGATCATGCACTGATCACGTGGCTATCATGCTCTGCTCACGTGGCTGATCATGCAACGATCACGTAGCAACCATGTACTGGTCACGTGACTGATCATGCACTGATCACGTAATTGATCATGCACTGATCACGTGGCTCATCATGCACTGATCACGTGGCTGATCACACATGCATGACTGATCATGCACTGATCACGTGGCTATCATGCACTGATCACGTGGCTGTCATGCACTGATCACGTGGATATCATGCACTGATCACGTGGCTGATCACACACGTATCATGACTGATCATGCACTGATCACGTGGCTATCATGCACTGATCACGTGGCTATCATGCACTGATCACGTGGCTGATCATGCAATGATCACGTAGCTACCATGTACTGGTCACGTGACTGATCATGCACTGATCACGTAATTGATCATGCACTGATCACGTGGCTGATCATGCACTGATCACGTGGCTGATCATACACTGATCACGTGACTGATCATGCACTGATCACGTGACTGATCATGCACTGATCACGTGGCTATCATGCACTGATCACGTGGCTGATCATGCACTGATCACGTGCCTGATCATGCACTGATCACGTGGCTGATCATGCACTGATCACGTGACTGATCATGCACTGATCACGTGACTGATCATGCACTGATCACGTGGCTATCATGCACTGCTCACGTGGCTGATCATGCCATGATCACGCAGCTACCATGTACTGGTCACATGACTGATCATGCACTGATCACGTGACTGATCATGCAGTGATCACGTGGCTATCATGCACTACTCACGTGGCTGATCATGCAATGATCATGTAGCTACCATGTACAGGTCACGTGAATGATCATACACCCATCAGGTGACTGATCATGCACTGATCACGTGGCTATCATGCACTGATCACTGACTGATCATGCACTGATCACGTCTATATCATGCACTGATCACATGACTGCCCATGCACTGATCACGTGGATCATACACTAATCATGTGACAGATCATGCACTGATCACGTGGCTGATCATGCACTGATACCGTGACTGAGCATGGACTGATCACATGACTATCATGTAGTGATCACGTGACTTAATGGCGCTGATCATGTGACTGATCATGCGCTGATCATGTTTGCTATCATACACTGATCATGTGCCTCTGGAGGCAATAAACAAAGAGCTGAGTAGGCACGAATCAAACAGTCAGCAGGCAATAATCATGGAACTCAGCTGTGAGGAATCATGCTGCTCAGCTGGCAATAATCAAGCAGCTGAGCAGGCAGGAATTACGCAGCACAGCTGGCAATTGTCAAGCAGATGACAGGCAGGAATCGTGCAGCTCAGCTGGCAATTGTCAAGCAGATGAGCAGACAGTAATCACGCAGCTCAGCAGGCCCAGATCACGTGACTGAGCATGCACTGTTCACGTGGCTGATCATACACTGATCACGTGATGATCATGCACTGATCACTTGGATATCATGCACTGATCACGTGGCTGATCATACACTGTTCACGTGTCTGACCATGCACTGATCACGTGGCTGATCATACACTGCTCACGTAACTGATCATGCACTGATCACGTGGCTATCATGCACTGATCACGTGGCTGAACATGCACTGTTCACGTGGCTGATCACACACCTGTCACGTGACATATCATGCACTGATCACGTGGCACTCATGCACTGATCACGCTGATCATACTCTGCTCACGTAACTCATGCACACATCATGATCATGCACTGCTCACGTGGCTCGTCATGGAATGATCACGTAGCTACCATATACTGGTCACGTGACTGATCATGCACAGATCAATAAATGATCATGCACTGATCACGTGACTGATCATGCACTGATCACGTGACTGATCATGCACTGATCACGTGGCTATCATGCACTGATCACGTGGCTGATCATGCACGATCACGACTCCATGCACTGATCACGTGCTGATCATGCACTGATCACGTGGATTGATCATGCACTGATCACGTGGCTGATCATGCACTGATCACGTGACTGATCATGCACTGATCACGTGGCTATCATGCACTGATCACGTGGCTGATCATGCACTGATCACGTGGCTGATCATGCACTGATCACGTGGCTGATCATGCACTGATCACGTGACTGATCATGCACTGATCACGTTGATCATGCACTGATCACGTGGTATCATGCACTGATCACGTGGCTGATCATGCCATGATCACGCAGCTACCATGTACTGGTCACATGACTGATCATGCACTGATCACGTGACTGATCATGCAGTGATCACGTGGCTATCATGCACTATCACGTGGCTGATCATGCAATGATCATGTAGCACCATGCAGGTCACGTGAATGATCATACACCATCAGGTGACTGATCATGCACTGATCACGTGGCTATCATGCACTGATCACGTGACTGATCATGCACTGATCACGTCTATATCATGCACTGATCACATGACTGCCCGTGCACTGATCACGTGGATGATCATACACTAATCTTGTGACAGATCATGCACTGATCACGTGGCTGATCATGCACTGATACCGTGACTGAGCATGGACTGATCACATGACTATCATGTAGTGATCACGTGACTTAATGGCGCTGATCATGTGACTGATCATGCGCTGATCATGTTTGCTATCATACACTGATCATGTGCCTCTGGAGGCAATAAACAAAGAGCTGAGTAGGCACGAATCAAACAGTCAGCAGGCAATAATCATGGAACTCAGGTGTGAGGAATCATGCTGCTCAGCTGGCAATAATCAAGCAGCTGAGCAGGCAGGAATTACGCAGCACAGCTGGCAATTGTCAAGCAGATGACAGGCAGGAATCGTGCAGCTCAGCTGGCAATTGTCAAGCAGATGAGCAGACAGTAATCACGCAGCTCAGCAGGCCCTGATCACGTGACTGAGCATGCACTGTTCACGTGGCTGATCATACACTGATCACGTGACTGATCATGCACTGATCACGTGGCTGATCATGCACTGATCACGTGACTGATCATGCACTGATCACGTGGCTGATCATGCACTGATCACGTGGCTGATCATGCACTGATCACGTGGCTGATCATGCACTGTCACGTGACTATCATGCACTGATCACGTGGCACTCATGCACTGATCACGTGGCTGATCATACACTGCTCACGTGACTGATCATGCACTGATCACGTGGCTGATCATGCACTGATCACGTGGCTGATCATGCACTGTCACGTGACTATCATGCACTGATCACGTGGCATCATGCACTGATCACGTGGCTGATCATGCACTGATCACGTGACTGATCATGCACTGATCACGTGGCTATCATGCACTGATCACGTGGCTGATCATGCACTGATCACGTGGCTGATCACACACTGCACGTGACTGATCATGCACTGATCACGTGGCATCATGCACTGATCACGTGGCTGATACACTGTCACGTGACTCATGCACTGATCACGTGGCTATCATGCACTGATCACGTGGCTCTGATCATGCAATGATCACGTAGCTACCATGTACTGTCACGTGACTGATCATGCACTGATCACGTGGCTGATCATGCACTGATCACGTGACTGATCATGCACTGATCACGTGACTGATCATGCACTGATCACGTGACTGATCATGCACTGATCACGTGGCTGATCATGCACTGATCACGTGGCTGATCACACTGATCACGTGACTGATCATGCACTGATCACGTGGCTGATCATGCACTGATCACGTGGCTGATCATGCACTGATCACGTGGATATCATGCACTGATCACGTGGCTGATCATACACTGATCACGTGACTGATCATGCACTGATCACGTGGCTATCATGCACTGATCACGTGGCTATCATGCACTGATCACGTGGCTGATCATGCACTGATCACGTAGCTATCATGCACTGATCACGTGACTGATCATGCACTGATCACGTGATTGATCATGCACTGATCATGTGGCTGATCATGCACTGATCACGTGGCTGATCATGCACTGATCACGTGACTGATCATGCACTGATCACGTGACTGATCATGCACTGATCACGTGGCTATCATGCACTGATCACGTGGCTGATCATGCACTGATCACGCCTGATCATGCACTGATCACGTGGCTGATCATGCACTGATCACGTGGCTGATCATGCACTGATCACGTGACTGATCATGCACTGATCACGTGACTGATCATGCACTGATCACGTGGCTATCATGCACTGATCACGTGGCTGATCATGCATGATCACGTAGCTACCATGCACTGGTCACATGACTGATCATGCACTGATCACGTGACTGATCATGCACTGATCACGTGGCTATCATGCACTATCACGTGGCTGATCATGCTGATCATGTAGCTACCATGTACTGGTCACGTGACTGATCATGCACAATCACGTGACTGATCATGCACTGATCACGTGGCTATCATGCACTGATCACGTGACTGATCATGCACTGATCACGCAGCTATCATGCACTGATCACGTGACTGATCATGCACTGATCACGTGACTGATCATGCACTGATCACGTGGCTATCATGCACTGATCATGTGACTGATCATGCGCTGATCATGTTTGCTATCATACACTGATCATGTGCCTCTGGAGGCAATGAACAAAGAGCTGAGTAGGCACGAATCAGTCAGCAGGCTATAATCATGGAACTCAGCTCTGAGAAATCATGCTGAGCTGGCAATAATCAAGCAGCTGAGCAGGCAGGAATTACGCAGCACAGTGGCAATTGTCAAGCAGATGACAGGCAGGAATCGTGCAGCTCAGCTGGCAATTGTCAAGCAGATGAGCAGACAGTAATCACGCAGCTCAGCAGGCCCTGATCACGTGACTGAGCATGCACTGTTCACGTGGCTGATCTACACTGATCACGTGACTGATCATGCACTGATCACGTGACTGATCATGCACTGATCACGTGGCTGATCATGCACTGATCACGTGGCTGATCATGCACTGATCACGTGCCTGATCATGCACTGATCACGCGCTGATCATGCACTGATCACGTGCAATGATGCACTGATCACGTGGCTGATCATGCACTGATCACGTGGCTGATCATGCACTGATCACGTGGCTGATCATGCACTGATCACGTGGCTATCATGCACTATCACGTGGCTGATCATGCAGATCACGTAGCTATCATGCACTGATCACGTGACTGATCATGCACTGATCACGTGACTGATCATGCACTGATCACGTTGATCATGCACTGATCACGTGGCTGATCATGCACTGATCACGTGGCTGATCATGCACTGATCACGTGACTGATCATGCACTGATCACGTGACTGATCATGCACTGATCACGTGGCTATCATGCACTGATCACGTGGCTGATCATGCACTGATCACGTGGCTGATCATGCACTGATCACGTGACTGATCATGCACTGATCACGTGACTGATCATGCACTGATCACGTGACTGATCATGCACTGATCACGTGGCTATCATGCACTGATCACGTGGCTGATCATGCAATGATCACGTAGCTACCATGTCTGAGGTCACGTGACTGATCATGCACTGATCACGTGACTGATCATGCACTGATCACGTAATTGATCATGCACTGATCACGTGGCTGATCATGCACTGATCACGTGGCTGATCATGCACTGATCACGTGACTGATCATGCACTGATCACGTGACTGATCATGCACTGATCACGTGGCTATCATGCACTGATCACGTGGCTGATCATGCACTGATCACGTGGCTGATCATGCACTGATCACGTGACTGATCATGCACTGATCACGTGACTGATCATGCACTGATCACGTGGCTATCATGCACTCACGTGGCTGATCATGCACTGATCACGTAGCTACCATGTACTGTCATGACTGATCATGCACTGATCACGTGACTGATCATGCACTGATCACGTGGCTGATCATGCACTGATCACGTGGCTGATCATGCACTGATCACGTGACTGATCATGCACTGATCACGTGCTGCACTGATCACGTGACTGATCATGCACTGATCACGTGGCTATCATGCACTGATCACGAGACTGATCATGCACTGATCACGTCTATATCATGCACTGATCACATGACTGCTGTGCACTGATCACGTGGATGATCATACACTAATCATGTGACAGATCATGCACTGATCACGTGGCTGATCATGCACTGATCGTGACTGAGCATGGACTGATCACATGACTATCATGTAGTGATCACGTGACTTAATGGCGCTGATCATGTGACTGATCATGCGCTGATCATGTTTGCTATCATACACTGATCATGTGCCTCTGGAGGCAATAAACAAAGAGCTGAGTAGGCACGAATCAAACAGTCAGCAGGCAATAATCATGGAACTCAGGTGTGAGGAATCATGCTGCTCAGCTGGCAATAATCAAGCAGCTGAGCAGGCAGGAATTACGCAGCACAGCTGGCAATTGTCAAGCAGATGACAGGCAGGAATCGTGCAGCTCAGCTGGCAATTGTCAAGCAGATGAGCAGACAGTAATCACGCAGCTCAGCAGGCCCAGATCACGTGACTGAGCATGCACTGATCACGTGGCTGATCATACACTGATCACGTGACTGATCATGCACTGATCACGTGGCTATCATGCACTGATCACGTGGCTGATCATGCACTGTTCACGTGGCTGATCACACACTGATCACGTGACATATCATGCACTGATCACTGGCACTCATGCACTGATCACGTGGCTGATCATACTGATCACGTAACTCATGCACATCACGTGGCTATCATGCACTGCTCACGTGGCTGTCATGCAATGATCACGTAGCTACCATATACTGGTCACGTGACTGATCATGCACTGATCACGTAAATGATCATGCACTGATCAGTGACTGATCATGCACTGATCACGTGACTGATCATGCACTGATCACGTGGCTATCATGCACTGCTCATGGCTGATCATGCAACGATCACGTAGCAACCATGTACTGGTCACGTGACTGATCATGCACTGATCACGTAATTGATCATGCACTGATCACGTGGCTCATCATGCACTGATCACGTGGCTGATCACACTGATCACGTGACTGATCATGCACTGATCACGTGGCTCATGCACTGATCACGTGGCTGATCATGCACTGATCACGTGGATATCATGCACTGATCACGTGGCTGATCATGCACTGATCACGTGACTGATCATGCACTGATCACGTGGCTATCATGCACTGATCACGTGGCTGATCATGCACTGATCACGTGGCTGATCATGCACTGATCACGTGGCTGATCATGCACTGATCACGTGACTTCATGCACTGATCACGTTGATCATGCACTGATCACGTGGCTATCATGCACTGATCACGTGACTGATCATGCACTGATCACGTCTATATCATGCACTGATCACGTGCTGCATGCACTGATCACGTGGATGATCATACACTGATCATGTGACAGATCATGCACTGATCACGTGGCTGATCATGCACTGATACCGTGACTGAGCATGGACTGATCACATGACTATCATGTAGTGATCACGTGACTTAATGCGCTGATCATGTGACTGATCATGCGCTGATCATGTTTGCTATCATACACTGATCATGTGCCTCTGGAGGCAATAAACAAAGAGCTGAGTAGGCACGAATCAAACAGTCAGCAGGCAATAATCATGGAACTCAGCTGTGAGGAATCATGCTGCTCAGCTGGCAATAATCAAGCAGCTGAGCAGGCAGGAATTACGCAGCACAGCTGGCAATTGTCAAGCAGATGACAGGCAGGAATCGTGCAGCTCAGCTGGCAATTGTCAAGCAGATGAGCAGACAGTAATCACGCAGCTCAGCAGGCCCTGATCACGTGACTGAGCATGCACTGTTCACGTGGCTGATCATACACTGATCACGTGACTGATCATGCACTGATCACGTGGCTGATCACACTGATCACGTGCTGATCATGCACTGATCACGTGGCTATCATGCACTGATCACGTGGCTGATCATGCACTGATCACGTGGCTGATCATGCACTGATCACGTGACTATCATGCACTGATCACGTGGCACTCATGCACTGATCACGTGGCTGATCATACTGATCACGTGACTGATCATGCACTGATCACGTGACTGATCATGCACTGATCACGTGGCTGATCATGCACTGATCATGTGGCTGATCATGCACTGATCACGTGGCTGATCATGCACTGATCACGTGACTGATCATGCACTGATCACGTGACTGATCATGCACTGATCACGTGGCTGATCATGCACTGATCACGTGGCTGATCATGCACTGATCACGTGGCTATCATGCACTGATCACGTGGCTGATCATGCAAGATGGTGACTACATGACTGGTCACGTGACTGATCATGCACTGATCACGTAATTGATCATGCACTGATCACGTGGCTGATCATGCACTGATCACGTGGCTGATCATGCACTGATCACGTGACTGATCATGCACTGATCACGTGACTGATCATGCACTGATCACGTCTATATCATGCTGATCACATGACTGCCATGCACTGATCACGTGGATGATCATACACTAATCATGTGACAGATCATGCACTGATCACGTGGCTGATCATGCACTGATACCGTGACTGAGCATGGACTGATCACATGACTATCATGTAGTGATCACGTGACTTAATGGCGCTGATCATGTGACTGATCATGCACTGATCATGTTTGCTATCATACACTGATCATGTGCCTCTGGAGGCAATAAACAAAGAGCTGAGTAGGCACGAATCAAACAGTCAGCAGGCAATAATCATGGAACTCAGCTGTGAGGAATCATGCTGCTCAGCTGGCAATAATCAAGCAGCTGAGCAGGCAGGAATTGCAGCACAGCTGGCAATTGTCAAGCAGATGACAGGCAGGAATCGTGCAGCTCAGCTGGCAATTGTCAAGCAGATGAGCAGACAGTAATCACGCAGCTCAGCAGGCCCAGATCACGTGACTGAGCATGCACTGTTCACGTGGCTGATCATACACTGATCACGTGACTGATCATGCACTGATCACGTGGCTATCATGCACTGATCACGTGGCTGATCATGCACTGTTCACGTGCTGACCATGCACTGATCACGTGGCTGATCATGCACTGATCACGTAACTGATCATGCACTGATCACGTGGCTGATCATGCACTGATCACGTGGCTGATCATGCACTGATCACGTGACTGATCATGCACTGATCACGTGGCTATCATGCACTGATCACGTGGCTGATCATGCACTGATCACGTGGCTATCATGCACTGATCACGTGGCTGATCACACGTATCACGTGACTGATCATGCACTGATCACGTGGCTATCATGCACTGATCACGTGGCTGATCATGCACTGATCACGTGCTATGCACTGATCACGTGACTGATCATGCACTGATCACGTGACTGATCATGCACTGATCACGTGGCTGATCATGCACTGATCACGTGGCTGATCATGCACTGATCACGTGACTGATCATGCACTGATCACGTGACTGATCATGCACTGATCACGTGGCTATCATGCACTGATCACGTGGCTGATCATGCACTGATCACGTGCTGATCATGCACTGATCACGTGGCTGATCATGCACTGATCACGTGACTGATCATGCACTGATCACGTGACTGATCATGCACTGATCACGTGGCTATCATGCACTGATCACGTGGCTGATCATGCATGATCACGCAGCTACCATGTACTGGTCACATGACTGATCATGCACTGATCACGTGACTGATCATGCACTGATCACGTGCTATCATGCACTATCACGTGGCTGATCATGCAATGATCATGTAGCTACCATGTACTGGTCACGTGACTGATCATACACTGATCAGGTGACTGATCATGCACTGATCACGTGGCTATCATGCACTGATCACGTGACTGATCATGCACTGATCACGTCTATATCATGCACTGATCACATGACTGCCATGCACTGATCACGTGGATGATCATGCACTAATCATGTGACGATCATGCACTGATCACGTGGCTGATCATGCACTGATACGTGACTGAGCATGCACTGATCACATGACTATCATGCACTGATCACGTGACTTAATGCACTGATCATGTGACTGATCATGCACTGATCACGGATATCATGCACTGATCACGTGGCTGATCATGCACTGATCACGTGTCTGACCATGCCTGATCACGTGGCTGATCATGCACCTCTCGTAACTGATCATGCACTGATCACGTGGCTATCATGCACTGATCACGTGGCTGATCATGCACTGATCACGTGGCTGATCACACACTGTCACGTGACATATCATGCACTGATCACGTGGCACTCATGCACTGATCACGTGGCTGATCATACACTGATCACGTACTCATGCACTGATCACGTGGCTATCATGCACTGATCACGTGGCTGATCATGCAATGATCACGTAGCTACCATGCACTGGTCACGTGACTGATCATGCACTGATCACGTAAATGATCATGCACTGATCACGTGACTGATCATGCACTGATCACGTGACTGATCATGCACTGATCACGTGGCTATCATGCACTGATCACGTGGCTGATCATGCACTGATCACGTAGCAACCATGCACTGATCACGTGACTGATCATGCACTGATCACGTAATTGATCATGCACTGATCACGTGG
Source organism: Bos javanicus (assembly GCF_032452875.1). Lineage (NCBI taxonomy): Eukaryota > Metazoa > Chordata > Mammalia > Artiodactyla > Bovidae > Bos > Bos javanicus. Next base: position 122,244 of record NW_026894010.1, read on the forward strand.
CTGATCATGCACTGATCACGTGGCTGATCACATGATCACGTGACTGATCATGCACTGATCACGTGGCTATCATGCACTGATCACGTGGCTGTCATGCACTGATCACGTGGCTATCATGCACTGATCACGTGGCTGATCATGCACTATCACGTGACTGATCATGCACTGATCACGTGGCTGATCATGCACTGATCACGTGGCTATCATGCACTGATCACGTGGCTGATCATGCACTGATCACGGCTACCATGCACTGATCACGTGACTGATCATGCACTGATCACGTGACTGATCATGCACTGATCACGTGGCTGATCATGCACTGATCACGTGGCTGATCATGCACTGATCACGTGACTGATCATGCACTGATCACGTGGCTGATCATGCACTGATCACGTGGCTGATCATGCACTGATCACGTGACTGATCATGCACTGATCACGTGACTGATCATGCACTGATCACGTGGCTATCATGCACTACTCACGTGGCTGATCATGCAATGATCATGTAGCTACCATGTACAGGTCACGTGAATGATCATACACCCATCAGGTGACTGATCATGCACTGATCACGTGGCTATCATGCACTGATCACGAGACTGATCATGCACTGATCACGTCTATATCATGCACTGATCACATGACTGCCCATGCACTGATCACGTGGATGATCATACACTAATCATGTGACAGATCATGCACTGATCACGTGGCTGATCATGCACTGATACCGTGACTGAGCATGGACTGATCACATGACTATCATGTAGTGATCACGTGACTTAATGGCGCTGATCATGTGACTGATCATGCGCTGATCATGTTTGCTATCATACACTGATCATGTGCCTCTGGAGGCAATAAACAAAGAGCTGAGTAGGCACGAATCAAACAGTCAGCAGGCAATAATCATGGAACTCAGGTGTGAGGAATCATGCTGCTCAGCTGGCAATAATCAAGCAGCTGAGCAGGCAGGAATTACGCAGCACAGCTGGCAATTGTCAAGCAGATGACAGGCAGGAATCGTGCAGCTCAGCTGGCAATTGTCAAGCAGATGAGCAGACAGTAATCACGCAGCTCAGCAGGCCCAGATCACGTGACTGAGCATGCACTGTTCACGTGGCTGATCATACACTGATCACGTGATGATCATGCACTGATCACGTGGCTATCATGCACTGATCACGTGGCTGATCATGCACTGTTCACGTGGCTGATCACACTATCACGTGACATATCATGCACTGATCACGGCTGGCACTGCACTGATCACGTGGCTGATCATACACTGCTCACGTCTCACACACATCACGTGGCTATCATGCACTGCTCACGTGGCTGTCATGCAATGATCACGTGGCAACCATGCTGTCACGTGACTGATCATGCACTGATCACGTAAATGATCATGCACTGATCACGTGACTGATCATGCACTGATCACGTGACTGATCATGCACTGATCACGTGGCTATCATGCACTGCTCACGTGGCTGATCATGCAACGATCACGTAGCAACCATGTACTGGTCACGTGACTGATCATGCACTGATCACGTGACTTGATCATGCACTGATCACGTGGCTATCATGCACTGATCACGTGGCTGATCACATGATCACGTGACTGATCATGCACTGATCACGTGGCTGATCATGCACTGATCACGTGGCTGATCATGCACTGATCACGTGGCTATCATGCACTGATCACGTGGCTGATCATGCACTGATCACGTGGCGATCATGCACTGATCACGTGGCTATCATGCACTGATCACGTGGCTGATCATGCACTGATCACGAGCCTGATCATGCACTGATCACGTGGCTGATCATGCACTGATCACGTGACTGATCATGCACTGATCACGTGTCTGATCATGCACTGATCACGTGGCTATCATGCACTGATCACGTGGCTGATCATGCCATGATCACGCAGCTACCATGTACTGGTCTCATGACTGATCATGCACTGATCACGTGACTGATCATGCAGTGATCACGTGGCTATCATGCACTACTCACGTGGCTGATCATGCAATGATCATGCAGCTACCATGTACAGGTCACGTGAATGATCATACACCCATCAGGTGACTGATCATGCACTGATCACGTGGCTATCATGCACTGATCACGAGACTGATCATGCACTGATCACGTCTATATCATGCACTGATCACATGACTGCCCATGCACTGATCACGTGGATGATCATACACTAATCATGTGACAGATCATGCACTGATCACGTGGCTGATCATGCACTGATACCGTGACTGAGCATGGACTGATCACATGACTATCATGTAGTGATCACGTGACTTAATGGCGCTGATCATGTGACTGATCATGCGCTGTTCATGTTTGCTATCATACACTGATCATGTGCCTCTGGAGGCAATAAACAAAGAGCTGAGTAGGCACGAATCAAACAGTCAGCAGGCAATAATCATGGAACTCAGGTGTGAGGAATCATGCTGCTCAGCTGGCAATAATCAAGCAGCTGAGCAGGCAGGAATTACGCAGCACAGCTGGCAATTGTCAAGCAGATGACAGGCAGGAATCGTGCAGCTCAGCTGGCAATTGTCAAGCAGATGAGCAGACAGTAATCACGCAGCTCAGCAGGCCCAGATCACGTGACTGAGCATGCACTGTTCACGTGGCTGATCATACACTGATCACGTGACTGATCATGCACTGATCACGTGGCTGATCATGCACTGATCACGTGACTGATCATGCACTGATCACGTGGCTATCATGCACTGATCACGTGGCTGATCATGCACTGATCACGTGGCTGATCATGCACTGATCACGTGGCTATCATGCACTGATCACGTGGCACTCATGCACTGATCACGTGGCTGATCATCACTGCTCACGTGACTGATCATGCACTGATCACGTGGCTGATCATGCACTGATCACGTGGCTGATCATGCACTGATCACGTGGCTATCATGCACTGATCACGTGGCACTCATCACTGATCACGTGGCTGATCATGCACTGATAACTGATCATGCACTGATCACGTGGCTATCATGCACTGATCACGTGGCTGATCATGCACTGATCACGTGACTGATCATGCACTGATCACGTGACTGATCATGCACTGATCACGTGGCATCATGCACTGATCACGTGGCTGATCATACTGCATCACGTGACTCATGCACTGATCACGTGCTGATCATGCACTGATCACGTGGCTGATCATGCACTGATCACGTGACGATCATGCACTGGTCACGTGACTGATCATGCACTGATCACGTGGCTGATCATGCACTGATCACGTGACTGATCATGCACTGATCACGTGACTGATCATGCACTGATCACGTGACTGATCATGCACTGATCACGTGGCTGATCATGCACTGATCACGTGGCTGATCACTGCATATCACGTGACTGATCATGCACTGATCACGTGGCTGATCATGCACTGATCACGTGGCTGATCATGCACTGATCACGTGGCTATCATGCACTGATCACGTGGCTGATCATGCACTATCACGTGACTGATCATGCACTGATCACGTGTATCATGCACTGATCACGTGGCTATCATGCACTGATCACGTGGCTGATCATGCACTGATCACGTAGCTATCATGTACTGATCACGTGACTGATCATGCACTGATCACGTAACTGATCATGCACTGATCATGGCTGATCATGCTGATCACGTGGCTGATCATGCACTGATCACGTGACTGATCATGCACTGATCACGTGACTGATCATGCACTGATCACGTGGCTATCATGCACTGATCACTTGGCTGATCATGCACTGATCACGTGGCTGATCATGCACTGATCACGTGGCTGATCATGCACTGATCACGTGGCTGATCATGCACTGATCACGTGACTGATCATGCACTGATCACGTGGCTGATCATGCACTGATCACGTGGCTATCATGCACTGATCACGTGGCTGATCATGCATGATCACGTGCTACCATGCACTGATCACGTGACTGATCATGCACTGATCACGTGACTGATCATGCACTGATCACGTGGCTATCATGCACTGATCACGTGGCTGATCATGCACTGATCACGTGACTACCATCATGCACTGTCACGTGAATGATCATGCACTGATCACGTGACTGATCATGCACTGATCACGTGCTATCATGCACTGATCACGTGACTGATCATGCACTGATCACGTGCTATCATGCACTGATCACGTGACTGATCATGCACTGATCACGTGACTGATCATGCACTGATCACGTGGCTTATCATGCACTGATCATGTGACTGATCATGTGCTGATCATGTTTGGTATCACACTGATCATGTGCCTCTGGAGGCAATGAACAAAGAGCTGAGTAGGCACAAATCAGTCAGCAGGCAATAATCATGGAACTCAGCTGTGAGGAATCATGCTGCTCAGCTGGCAATAATCAAGCAGCTGAGCAGGCAGGAATTACGCAGCACAGCTGGCAATTGTCAAGCAGATGACAGGCAGGAATCGTGCAGCTCAGCTGGCAATTGTCAAGCAGATGAGCAGACAGTAATCACGCAGCTCAGCAGGCCCTGATCACGTGACTGAGCATGCACTGTTCACGTGGCTGATCACACTGATCACGTGACTGATCATGCACTGATCACGTGGATGATCATGCACTGATCACGTGGCTGATCATGCACTGATCACGTGGCTGATCATGCACTGATCACGTGGCTGATCATGCACTGATCACGTGGCTGATCATGCACTGATCACGTGACTGATCATGCACTGATCACGTGGCTGATCATGCACTGATCACGTGGCTGATCATGCACTGATCACGTGCTGATCATGCACTGATCACGTGGCTATCATGCACTGATCACGTGGCTGATCATGCACTGATCACGTAGCTATCATGCACTGGATCACGTGACTGATCATGCACTGATCACGTGACTGATCATGCACTGATCACGTGACTGATCATGCACTGATCACGTGGCTGATCATGCACTGATCACGTGGCTGATCATGCACTGATCACGTGACTGATCATGCACTGATCACGTGACTGATCATGCACTGATCACGTGGCTATCATGCACTGATCACGTGGCTGATCATGCACTGATCACGTGACTGATCATGCACTGATCACGTGACTGATCATGCACTGATCACGTGACTGATCATGCACTGATCACGTGACTGATCATGCACTGATCACGTGGCTATCATGCACTGATCACGTGGCTGATCATGCACTGATCACGTAGCTATCATGCACTGATCACGTGACTGATCATGCACTGATCACGTGACTGATCATGCACTGATCACGGCTGATCATGCACTGATCACGTGGCTGATCATGCACTGATCACGTGGCTGATCATGCACTGATCACGTGACTGATCATGCACTGATCACGTGACTGATCATGCACTGATCACGTGGCTATCATGCACTGATCACGTGGCTGATCATGCACTGATCACGTGGCTGATCATGCACTGATCACGTGACTGATGCACTGATCACGTGACTGATCATGCACTGATCACGTGGCTATCATGCACTGCTCACGTGGCTGATCATGCCACTGATCACGTAGCTACCATGTACTGTCACGTGACTGATCATGCACTGATCACGTGACTGATCATGCACTGATCACGTGGCTGATCATGCACTGATCACGTGGCTGATCATGCACTGATCACGTGGCTGATCATGCACTGATCACGTGCTATCATGCACTGATCAGGTGACTGATCATGCACTGATCACGTGGCTGATCATGCACTGATCACGAGACTGATCATGCACTGATCACGTCTATATCATGCACTGATCACATGACTGTACACTGATCACGTGGATGATGCACTAATCTTGTGACAGATCATGCACTGATCACGTGGCTGATCATGCACTGATACCGTGACTGAGCATGGACTGATCACATGACTATCATGTAGTGATCACGTGACTTAATGGCGCTGATCATGTGACTGATCATGCGCTGATCATGTTTGCTATCATACACTGATCATGTGCCTCTGGAGGCAATAAACAAAGAGCTGAGTAGGCACGAATCAAACAGTCAGCAGGCAATAATCATGGAACTCAGGTGTGAGGAATCATGCTGCTCAGCTGGCAATAATCAAGCAGCTGAGCAGGCAGGAATTATGCAGCACAGCTGGCAATTGTCAAGCAGATGACAGGCAGGAATCGTGCAGCTCAGCTGGCAATTGTCAAGCAGATGAGCAGACAGTAATCACGCAGCTCAGCAGGCCTTGATCACGTGACTGAGCATGCACTGATCACGTGGCTGATCACACTGATCACGTGACTGATCATGCACTGATCACGTGGCTATCATGCACTGATCACGTGGCTGATCATGCACTGTTCACGTGGCTGATCATGCACTGATCACGTGACATATCATGCACTGATCATGGCACTCATGCACTGATCACGTGGCTGATCATACACTGATCACGTAACTCATGCACACATCACGTGGCTATCATGCACTGCTCCGTGGCTCGTCGCAGACGATGTGTATCATATACTGTCACGTGACTGATCATGCACTGATCACGTAAATGATCATGCACTGATCACGTGACTGATCATGCACTGATCACGTGACTGATCATGCACTGATCACGTGGCTATCATGCACTGCTCACGTGGCTGATCATGCAGCGATCACGTAGCAACCATGTACTGGTCACGTGACTGATCATGCACTGATCACGTAATTGATCATGCACTGATCACGTGGCTGATCATGCACTGATCACGTGGCTGATCATGCATGATCACGTGACTGATCATGCACTGATCACGTGGCTCTCATGCACTGATCACGTGGCTGATCATGCACTGATCACGTGGCTATCATGCACTGATCACGTGGCTGATCATGCACTGATCACGTGGCTGATCATGCACTGATCACGTGGCTATCATGCACTGATCACGTGGCTGATCATGCACTGATCACGTGACTGATCATGCACTGATCACGTGGCTGATCATGCACTGATCACGTGACTGATCATGCACTGATCACGTGACTGATCATGCACTGATCACGTGGCTATCATGCACTGATCACGTGGCTGATCATGCATGATCACGCAGCTACCATGTACTGGTCACATGACTGATCATGCACTGATCACGTGACTGATCATGCAGTGATCACGTGGCTATCATGCACTACTCACGTGGCTGATCATGCAATGATCATGTAGCTACCATGTACAGGTCACGTGAATGATCATACACCCATCAGGTGACTGATCATGCACTGATCACGTGGCTATCATGCACTGATCACGAGACTGATCATGCTGATCACGTCCTATCATGCACTGATCACATGACTGCGTGCACTGATCACGTGGATGATCATACTAATCTTGTGACAGATCATGCACTGATCACGTGGCTGATCATGCACTGATACACGTGACTGAGCATGGACTGATCACATGACTATCATGTAGTGATCACGTGACTTAATGGCGCTGATCATGTGACTGATCATGCGCTGATCATGTTTGCTATCATACACTGATCATGTGCCTCTGGAGGCAATAAACAAAGAGCTGAGTAGGCACGAATCAAACAGTCAGCAGGCAATAATCATGGAACTCAGCTGTGAGGAATCATGCTGCTCAGCTGGCAATAATCAAGCAGCTGAGCAGGCAGGAATTACGCAGCACAGCTGGCAATTGTCAAGCAGATGACAGGCAGGAATCGTGCAGCTCAGCTGGCAATTGTCAAGCAGATGAGCAGACAGTAATCACGCAGCTCAGCAGGCCCTGATCACGTGACTGAGCATGCACTGTTCACGTGGCTGATCATACACTGATCACGTGATGATCATGCACTGATCACGTGGCTGATCACTGATCACGTGGCTGATCATGCACTGATCACGTGGCTGATCATGCACTGATCACGTGGCTGATCATGCACTGATCACGTGGCTGATCATGCACTGATCACGTGGCTATCATGCACTGATCACGTGGCTGATCATGCACTGATCACGTGGCTGATCATACACTGATCACGTGACTGATCATGCACTGATCACGTGGCTATCTCATGCACTGATCACGTGGCTGATCATGCACTGATCGTGGCTGATCATGCACTGATCACGTGACTATCATGCACTGATCACGTGCTCTTCATGCTGATCACGTGGCTGATCATACTCTGATCACGTGACTCATGCACTGATCACGTGGCTGATCATGCACTGATCACGTGGCTGATCATGCACTGATCATGGCATCATATACTGATCACGTGACTGATCATGCACTGATCACGTGGCTGATCATGCACTGATCACGTGCTGATCATGCACTGATCACGTGACTGATCATGCACTGATCATGACTGATCATGCACTGATCACGTGGCTCATCATGCACTGATCACGTGGCTGATCACACATGTATCACGTGACTGATCATGCACTGATCACGTGGCTATCATGCACTGATCACGTGGCTGTCATGCACTGATCACGTGGATATCATGCACTGATCACGTGGCTGATCACACACGTATCACGTGACTGATCATGCACTGATCACGTGGCTATCATGCACTGATCACGTGGCTATCATGCACTGATCACGTGGCTGATCATGCAATGATCAGTAGCTACCATGCACTGGTCACGTGACTGATCATGCACTGATCACGTGATTGATCATGCACTGATCACGTGGCTGATCATGCACTGATCACATGTTGTCATGCACTGATCACGCTGATCATGCACTGATCACGTGACTGATCATGCACTGATCACGTGGCTGATCATGCACTGATCATCGCTGGCTGATCATGCTGATCACGTGGCTGATCATGCACTGATCACGTGACTGATCATGCACTGATCACGTGGCTGATCATGCACTGATCGTGACTGATCATGCACTGATCACGTGGCTGATCATGCACTGATCACGTGGCTGATCATGCACTGATCACGTGACTGATCATGCACTGATCACGTGGCTAATGCACTGATCATCGTGGCTGAACATGCACTGTTCACGTGGCTGATCACACACTGTCACGTGACTATCATGCACTGATCACGTGGCACTCATGCACTGATCACGTGGCTGATCTCTGCTCACGTAACTCATCATGCACATCCGCTATCATGCACTGATCACGTGGCTGATCATGCAATGATCACGTGGCTATCATATACTGGTCACGTGACTGATCATGCACTGATCACGTGGCTGATCATGCACTGCACGTGACTGATCATGCACTGATCACGTGACTGATCATGCACTGATCACGTGGCTATCATGCACTGATCACGTGGCTGATCATGCACGATCACGTGGCAACCATGTACTGGTCGTGGTGATGATCATGCACTGATCACGTAATTGATCATGCACTGATCACGTGGCTGATCATGCACTGATCACGTGGCTGATCACACATGTATCACGTGACTGATCATGCACTGATCACGTGGCTATCATGCACTGATCACGTGGCTATCATGCACTGATCACGTGGCTATCATGCACTGATCACGTGGCTGATCATGCACTGATCACGTGACTGATCATGCACTGATCACATGGCTCATGCATGATCACGTGGCTGACATATGCTGATCATGCCTGATCATGCTGATCACGTGGCTGATCATGCACTGATCACGTGACTGATCATGCACTGATCACGTGACTGATCATGCACTGATCACGTGGCTATCATGCACTGATCACGTGGCTGATCATGCATGACACATAGCTACCATGCACTGGTCACGTGACTGATCATGCACTGATCACGTGACTGATCATGCACTGATCACGTGGCTATCATGCACTGATCACGTGGCTGATCATGCACTGATCACGTAGCTATCATGCACTGATCACGTGACTGATCATGCACTGATCACGTGGCTGATCATGCACTGATCACGTGGCTCATGCACTGATCACTGGCTGATCATGCACTGATCACGTGGCTATCATGCACTGATCACGTGGCTGATCATACACTATCACAGCTGATCATGCACTGATCACGTGGCTGATCATGCACTGATCACGTGGCTATCATGCACTGATCACGTGGCTGATCATGCACTGATCACGTGGCTATCATGCACTGATCACGTGACTGATCATGCACTGATCACGTGACTGATCATGCACTGATCACGTGGCTGATCATGCACTGATCACGTGGCTGATCATGCACACTGATCACGTGACTGATCATGCACTGATCACGTGACTGATCATGCACTGATCATGGCTATCATGCACTGATCACGTGGCTGATCATGCACTGATCACGTGACTGATCATGCACTGATCACGTGGCTGATCATGCACTGATCACGTGGCTGATCATGCACTGATCACGTGACTGATCATGCACTGATCACGTGGCTATCATGCACTGATCACGTGGCTGATCATGCACTATGATCACGTCTGTAGCACTGATCACGTGACTGATCATGCACTGATCACGTGACTGATCATGCACTGATCACGTGGCTATCATACTCACGTGGCTGATCATGCACTGATCATGCTACATGCACTGGTCACGTGAATGATCATGCACTGATCACGTGACTGATCATGCACTGATCACGTGGCTATCATGCACTGATCACGTGACTGATCATGCACTGATCGTCTATCATCATGCACTGATCACATGACTGATCATGCACTGATCACGTGGCTGATCATACACTGATCACGTGACTGATCATGCACTGATCACGTGGCTGATCATGCACTGATCACGTGGCTATCATGCACTGATCACTTGTGGACCATGATCGTGCCTGATCATGCACTGATCACGTGACTGATCATGCACTGATCACGTGACTGATCATGCACTGATCTGGTGTCTGATCATGCACTGATCACGTGGCTATCATGCACTGATCACGTGGCTGATCATGCATGATCACGCAGCTACCATGTACTGGTCACATGACTGATCATGCACTGATCACGTGACTGATCATGCAGTGATCACGTGGCTATCATGCACTACTCACGTGGCTGATCATGCAATGATCATGTAGCTACCATGTACAGGTCACGTGAATGATCATACACCCATCAGGTGACTGATCATGCACTGATCACGTGGCTATCATGCACTGATCACGTGACTGATCATGCACTGATCACGTCTATATCATGCACTGATCACATGACTGCCATGCACTGATCACGTGGATGATCATACACTAATCATGTGACAGATCATGCACTGATCACGTGGCTGATCATGCACTGATACCGTGACTGAGCATGGACTGATCACATGACTATCATGTAGTGATCACGTGACTTAATGGCGCTGATCATGTGACTGATCATGCGCTGATCATGTTTGCTCATACACTGATCATGTGCCTCTGGAGGCAATAAACAAAGAGCTGAGTAGGCACGAATCAAACAGTCAGCAGGCAATAATCATGGAACTCATGTGAGGAATCATGCTGCTCAGCTGGCAATAATCAAGCAGCTGAGCAGGCAGGAATTACGCAGCACAGCTGGCAATTGTCAAGCAGATGACAGGCAGGAATCGTGCAGCTCAGCTGGCAATTGTCAAGCAGATGAGCAGACAGTAATCACGCAGCTCAGCAGGCCTGATCACGTGACTGAGCATGCACTGTTCACGTGGCTGATCATACACTGATCACGTGATGATCATGCACTGATCACGGATATCATGCACTGATCACGTGGCTGATCATACACTGTTCACGTGTCTGACCATGCACTGATCACGTGGCTGATCATACACTGCTCACGTAACTGATCATGCACTGATCACGTGGCTATCATGCACTGATCATGGCTGAACATGCACTGTTCACGTGGCTGATCACACACCTGTGCGTGACATATCATTGATCACGTGGCACTCATGCACTGATCACGTGGCTGATCATACTCTGCTCACGTAACTCATGCACACATCACGTGGCTATCATGCACTGCTCACGTGGCGTCATGGAATGATCACGTAGCAACCATATACTGATCACGTGACTGATCATGCACGATCACGTAAATGATCATGCACTGTTCGTGACTGATCATGTACTGATCACGTGACTGATCATGCACTGATCACGTGGCTATCATGCTCTGCTCACGTGGCTGATCATGCAATGCATCATAGCAATCATGTACTGGTCATGACTGATCATGCACTGATCACGTAATTGATCCTGCACTGATCACGTGGCTCATCATGCACTGATCACGTGGCTGATCACCACTGTATCACGTGACTGATCATGCACTGATCACGTGGCTCTCATGCACTGATCACGTGGCTGTCATGCACTGATCACGTGGATATCATGCACTGATCACGTGGCTGATCATGCACTATCACATGACTGATCATGCACTGATCACGTGGCATCATGCACTGATCACGTGGCTGATCATGCACTGATCACTGGCTGATCATGCAATGATCACGTAGCTACCATGCACTGGTCACGTGACTGATCATGCACTGATCGCGTAATTGATCATGCACTGATCGTGATCATGCACTGATCACGTGGCTGATCATGCACTGATCACGTAACTGATCATGCACTGATCACTGACTGATCATGCACTGATCACGTGGCTATCATGCACTGATCACGTGGCTGGACATGCACTGATCACGTGCCTGATCATGCACTGATCACGTGGCTGATCATGCACTGATCACGCAGCTGATCATGCACTGATCACGTGCCTGATCATGCACTGATCATGCTATCATGCACTGCTCACGTGGCTGATCATGCAGATCACGCAGCTACCATGTACTGGTCACATGACTGATCATGCACTGATCACGTGACTGATCATACTGATGATTGGCTATCATGCACTACTCACGTGGCTGATCATGCAAATCATGTAGCCATGTACAGATCACGTGAATGATCATACACCCATCAGTGACTGATCATGCACTGATCACGTGGCTATCATGCACTGATCACGTGACTGATCATGCACTGATCACGTCTATATCATGCACTGATCACATGACTGCCATGCACTGATCACGTGGATGATCATACACTAATCTTGTGACAGATCATGCACTGATCACGTGGCTGATCATGCACTGATACCGTGACTGAGCATGGACTGATCACATGACTATCATGTACTGATCACGTGACTTAATGGCACTGATCATGTGACTGATCATGCGCTGATCATGTTTGCTATCATACACTGATCATGTGCCTCTGGAGGCAATAAACAAAGAGCTGAGTAGGCACGAATCAAACAGTCAGCAGGCAATAATCATGGAACTCAGTGTGAGGAATCATGCTGCTCAGCTGGCAATAATCAAGCAGCTGAGCAGGCAGGAATTACGCAGCACAGCTGGCAATTGTCAAGCAGATGACAGGCAGGAATCGTGCAGCTCAGCTGGCAGTCAAGCAGATGAGCAGACAGTAATCACGCAGCTCAGCAGGCCCAGATCAAGTGACTGAGCATGCACTGTTCACGTGGCTGATCATGCACTGATCACGTGGCTGATCATGCACTGATCACGTAACTGATCATGCACTGATCACGTGGCTATCATGCACTGTTCACGTGGCTGATCACACTGATCACGTGACTGATCATGCACTGATCACGTGGCTCATGCACTGATCACGTGGCTGATCATGCACTGATCACGCAACGATGTGCACTGATGCGTGGCTGATCATGCACTGATCACGTGGCTGATCATGCACTGATCACGTGGCTGATCACACACTGATCACGTGACTGATCATGCACTGATCACGTGGCATGATCACTGATCGTCACGTGGCTGATCATGCACTGATCACGTAACTGCATGCACATCACGCATGGCTATCATGCACTGATCACGTGGCTGATCACACAGTCATCTGCATAGCAACCATATACTGATCACGTGACTGATCATGCACTGATCACGTGGCTGATCATGCACTGATCACGTGACTGATCATGTACTGATCACGTGACTGATCATGCACTGATCGCGTGACTGATCATGCAGTGATCACGTGGCTATCATGCACTACTCACGTGGCTGATCATGCAATGATCATGTAGCTACCATGTACTGGTCACGTGACTGATCATACACCCATCAGGTGACTGATCATGCACTGATCACGTGGCTATCATGCACTGATCACGTGACTGATCATGCACTGATCTATATCATGCACTGATCACATGACTGCCCATGCACTGATCACGTGGATGATCATGCACTGATCATGACAGATCATGCACTGATCACGTGGCTGATCATGCACTGATACCGTGACTGAGCATGGACTGATCACATGACCATGTAGTGATCACGTGACTTAATGGCGCTGATCATGTGACTGATCATGCTGATCATGTTTGCTATCATACACTGATCATGTGCCTCTGGAGGCAATAAACAAAGAGCTGAGTAGGCACGAATCAAACAGTCAGCAGGCAATAATCATGGAACTCAGGTGTGAGGAATCATGCTGCAGCTGGCAATAATCAAGCAGCTGAGCAGGCAGGATTACGCAGCACAGCTGGCAATTGTCAAGCAGATGACAGGCAGGAATCGTGCAGCTCAGCTGGCAATTGTCAAGCAGATGAGCAGACAGTAATCACGCAGCTCAGCAGGCCCTGATCACGTGACTGAGCATGCACTGTTCACGTGGCTGATCATACACTGATCACGTGATGATCATGCACTGATCACTTGGATATCATGCACTGATCACGTGGCTGATCATACACTGTTCACGTGTCTGACCATGCACTGATCACGTGGCTGATCATACACTGCTCACGTAACTGATCATGCACTGATCACGTGGCTATCATGCACTGATCACGTGGCTGAACATGCACTGTTCACGTGGCTGATCACACACCTGTCACGTGACATATCATGCACTGATCACGTGGCACTCATGCACTGATCACGTGGCTGATCATACTCTGCTCACGTAACTCATGCACACATCACGTGGCTATCATGCACTGCTCACGTGGCTGTCTGCTGGAATGATCACGTAGCAACCATATACTGGTCACGTGACTGATCATGCAAAGATCACGTAAATGATCATGCACTGTTCACGTGACTGATCATGTACTGATCACGTGACTGATCATGCACTGATCACGTGGCTATCATGCTCTGCTCACGTGGCTGATCATGCAAATCATGCAACCATGCTGGTCACGTGACTGATCATGCACTGATCAGTAATTGATCCTGCACTGATCACGTGGCTGATCACACATGATCACGTGACTGATCATGCACTGATCCGTGGCTCTCATGCACTGATCACGTGGCTGTCATGCACTGATCACGTGGATATCATGCACTGATCACGTGGCTGATCACACACGTATCACGTGACTGATCATGCACTGATCACGTGGCTATCATGCACTGATCACGTGGCTATCATGCACTGATCACGTGGCTGATCATGCACTGATCACGTAGCTACCATGCACTGATCACGTGACTGATCATGCACTGATCATGGCGTTGATCATGCACTGATCACGTGGCTGATCATGCACTGATCATGGCTGATCATGCACTGATCACGTGCCTGATCATGCACTGATCACGTGGCTGATCATGCACTGATCGTGGCTGATCATGCACTGATCGTGTCTGATCATGCACTGATCACGTGGCTATCATGCACTGCTCACGTGGCTGATCATGCATGATCACGTGCTACCATGTACTGGTCACATGACTGATCATGCACTGATCACGTGACTGATCATGCACTGATCACGTGGCTATCATGCACTACTCGCGTGGCTGATCATGCAATGATCACGTGCTACCATGTACTGGTCACGTGATGATCATACACCATCAGGTGACTGATCATGCACTGATCACGTGGCTATCATGCACTGATCACGAGACTGATCATGCACTGATCACGTCTATATCATGCACTGATCACATGACTGCCCATGCACTGATCACGTGGATGATCATACACTAATCTTGTGACAGATCATGCACTGATCACGTGGCTGATCATGCACTGATACCGTGACTGAGCATGGACTGATCACATGACTATCATGTAGTGATCACGTGACTTAATGGCGCTGATCATGTGACTGATCATGCGCTGATCATGTTTGCTATCATACACTGATCATGTGCCTCTGGAGGCAATAAACAAAGAGCTGAGTAGGCACGAATCAAACAGTCAGCAGGCAATAATCATGGAACTCAGGTGTGAGGAATCATGCTGCTCAGCTGGCAATAATCAAGCAGCTGAGCAGGCAGGAATTACGCAGCACAGCTGGCAATTGTCAAGCAGATGACAGGCAGGAATCGTGCAGCTCAGCTGGCAATTGTCAAGCAGATGAGCAGACAGTAATCACGCAGCTCAGCAGGCCCAGATCACGTGACTGAGCATGCACTGTTCACGTGGCTGATCATACACTGATCACGTGACTGATCATGCACTGATCACTGTGGATATCATGCACTGATCACGTGGCTGATCATGCACTGATCACGTGGCTGATCATGCACTGATCACGTGGCTGATCATGCACTGATCACGTGGCTGATCATGCACTGATCACGTGGCTATCATGCACTGATCACGTGGCTGTCATGCACTGATCACGTGGCTGATCATACACTGCTCACGTGACTGATCATGCACTGATCACGTGGCAGATCATGCACTGATCACGTGGCTGATCACACTGTCATGACTATCATGCACTGATCACGTGGCATCATGCACTGATCACGTGGCTGATCATGCACTGATCACGTGACTCATGCACTGATCACGTGGCTGATCATGCACTGATCACGTGGCTGATCATGCACTGATCACGTAGCTACCATGTGCTGATCACATGATCATCATACACTGATCACGTGGCTGATCATGCTGATCACGTGACTGATCATGCACTGATCACGTGACTGATCATGCACTGATCACGTAACTGATCATGCACATCACATCTCATCATGCACTGATCACGTGGCTGATCATGCATGTATCACGTGACTGATCATGCACTGATCACGTGGCTCTCATGCACTGATCACGTGGCTGTCATGCACTGATCACGTGGATATCATGCACTGATCACGTGGCTGATCACACACTATCACATGACTGATCATGCACTGATCACGTGGCTATCATGCACTGATCACGTGGCTATCATGCACTGATCACGTGGCTGATCATGCAATGATCACGTAGCTACCATGCACTGATCATGACTGATCATGCACTGATCACGTAATTGATCATGCACTGATCACGTGGCTGATCATGCACTGATCACGTGGCTGATCATGCACTGATCACGTAACTGATCATGCACTGATCACGTGACTGATCATGCACTGATCACGTGGCTATCATGCACTGATCACGTGGCTGATCATGCACTGATCACGTGGCTGATCATGCACTGATCACGTGGCTGATCATGCACTGATCACGTGACTGATCATGCACTGATGTGTTGATCATGCACTGATCATGTCATGCACTGATCATGGCTGATCATGCACTGATCGCACCTACCATGTACTGATCACGTGACTGATCATGCACTGATCACGTGACTGATCATGCACTGATCACGTGGCTATCATGCACTGACTCACGTGGCTGATCATGCAATGATCATGTAGCTACCATGTACAGGTCACGGAGCTGATCATACACCCATCAGGTGACTGATCATGCACTGATCACGTGGCTATCATGCACTGATCAGACTGATCATGCACTGATCACGTCTATATCATCTGATCACATGACTGCCATGCACTGATCACGTGGATGATCATACACTAATGTGGCAGATCATGCACTGATCACGTGGCTGATCATGCTCACGTGACTGATCATGCACTGATCACGATTATCATGCACTGATCACGTGGCTATCATGCACTGATCACGTGGCTGATCATACACTGATCACGTGTCTGATCATGCACTGATCACGTGGCTGATCATACACTGATCACGTAACTGATCATGCACTGATCACGTGGCTATCATGCACTGATCACGTGGCTGATCATGCACTGATCACGTGGCTGATCACACTGATCACGTGACATATCATGCACTGATCACGTGGCACTCATGCACTGATCACGTGGCTGATCATACACTGATCACGTAACTCATGCACACATCACGTGGCTATCATGCACTGATCACGTGGCTGATCATGCACTGATCACGTAGCTACCATATACTGTCACGTGACTGATCATGCACTGATCACGTGGCTGATCATGCACTGTTCACGTGACTGATCATGCACTGATCACGTGACTGATCACACTGATCACGTGGCTATCATGCACTGATCACGTGGCTGATCATGCATCGATCGTAGCCACCATGTACTGGTCACGTGACTGATCATGCACTGATCACGTAATTGATCATGCACTGATCACGTGGCTGATCATGCACTGATCACGTGGCTGATCATGCACATGATCACGTGACTATCATGCACTGATCACGTGGCTGATCATGCACTGATCACGTGGCTGATCATGCACTGATCACGTGATATCATGCACTGATCACGTGGCTGATCATGCACTATCACGTGACTGATCATGCACTGATCACGTGGCTATCATGCACTGATCACGTGGCTATCATGCACTGATCACGTGGCTGATCATGCACTGATCACGTGGCTATCATGCACTGATCACGTGACTGATCATGCACTGATCACGTAATTGATCATGCACTGATCACGTGGCTGATCATGCACTGATCACGTGGCTGATCATGCACTGATCACGTGGCTGATCATGCTGATCACGTGACTGATCATGCACTGATCACGTGGCTATCATGCACTGATCACGTGGCTGATCATGCACTGATCACGTGGCTGATCATGCACTGATCACGTGGCTGATCATGCACTGATCACGTGACTGATCATGCACTGATCACGTGACTGATCATGCACTGATCACGTGGCTATCATGCACTGATCACGTGGCTGATCATGCATGATCACGTAGCTATCATGCACTGATCACGTGACTGATCATGCACTGATCACGTGACTGATCATGCACTGATCACGTGGCTATCATGCACTGATCACGTGGCTGATCATGCACTGATCACGTGGCTATCATGCACTGATCACGTGACTGATCATGCACTGATCACGTGACTGATCATGCACTGATCACGTGGCTATCATGCACTGATCACGTGACTGATCATGCACTGATCACGTGATATCATGCACTGATCACGTGGCTGATCATGCACTGATCACGTGGCTGATCATGCACTGATCACGTGACTGATCATGCACTGATCACGTGGCTGATCATGCACTGATCACGTGACTATCATGCACTGATCACGTGGCTGATCATGCACTGATCACGTGGCTGATCATGCACTGATCACGTGGCTGATCATGCACTGATCACGTGACTGATCATGCACTGATCACGTGTCTGATCATGCACTGATCACGTGGCTATCATGCACTGCTCACGTGGCTGATCATGCATGATCACAGGCTACCATGTACTGGTCACATGACTGATCATGCACTGATCACGTGACTGATCATGCAGTGATCACGTGGCTATCATGCACTACTCACGTGGCTGATCATGCAATGATCATGTAGCTACCATGTACAGGTCACGTGAATGATCATACACCCATCAGGTGACTGATCATGCACTGATCACGTGGCTATCATGCACTGATCACGTGACTGATCATGCACTGATCACGTCTATATCATGCACTGATCACATGACTGCCATGCACTGATCACGTGGATGATCATACACTAATCATGTGACAGATCATGCACTGATCACGTGGCTGATCATGCACTGATACCGTGACTGAGCATGGACTGATCACATGACTATCATGTAGTGATCACGTGACTTAATGGCGCTGATCATGTGACTGATCATGCGCTGATCATGTTTGCTATCATACACTGATCATGTGCCTCTGGAGGCAATAAACAAAGAGCTGAGTAGGCACGAATCAAACAGTCAGCAGGCAATAATCATGGAACTCAGCTGTGAGGAATCATGCTGCTCAGCTGGCAATAATCAAGCAGCTGAGCAGGCAGGAATTACGCAGCACAGCTGGCAATTGTCAAGCAGATGACAGGCAGGAATCGTGCAGCTCAGCTGGCAATTGTCAAGCAGATGAGCAGACAGTAATCACGCAGCTCAGCAGGCCCTGATCACGTGACTGAGCATGCACTGTTCACGTGGCTGATCATACACTGATCACGTGATGATCATGCACTGATCACTTGGATATCATGCACTGATCACGTGGCTGATCATACACTGTTCACGTGTCTGACCATGCACTGATCACGTGGCTGATCATACACTGCTCACGTAACTGATCATGCACTGATCACGTGGCTATCATGCACTGATCACGTGGCTGAACATGCACTGTTCACGTGGCTGATCACACACCTGTCACGTGACATATCATGCACTGATCACGTGGCACTCATGCACTGATCACGTGGCTGATCATACTCTGCTCACGTAACTCATGCACACATCACGTGGCTATCATGCACTGCTCACGTGGCTCGTCATGGAATGATCACGTAGCTACCATATACTGGTCACGTGACTGATCATGCAAAGATCACGTAAATGATCATGCACTGTTCACGTGACTGATCATGTACTGATCACGTGACTGATCATGCACTGATCACGTGGCTATCATGCACTGCTCACGTGGCTGATCATGCAACGATCACGTAGCAACCATGTACTGGTCACGTGACTGATCATGCACTGATCACGTAATTGATCCTGCACTGATCACGTGGCTCATCATGCACTGATCACGTGGCTGATCACACATGTATCACGTGACTGATCATGCACTGATCACGTGGCTCTCATGCACTGATCACGTGGCTGTCATGCACTGATCACGTGGATATCATGCACTGATCACGTGGCTGATCACTGCACTATCACATGACTGATCATGCACTGATCACGTGGCTATCATGCACTGATCACGTGGCTATCATGCACTGATCACGTGGCTGATCATGCAATGATCACGTAGCTACCATGTACTGATCACGTGACTGATCATGCACTGATCACGTGATTGATCATGCACTGATCACGTGGCTGATCATGCACTGATCACGTGGCTGATCATGCACTGATCACGCTGATCATGCACTGATCACGTGACTGATCATGCACTGATCACGTGGCTATCATGCACTGATCACTTGGCTGACATACACTGATCACGTGCCTGGTCATGCACTGATCACGTGGCTGATCATGCACTGATCACGTGACTGATCATGCACTGATCACGTGCCTGATCATGCACTGATCACGTGGCTATCATGCACTGCTCACGTGGCTGATCATGCCATGATCACGCAGCTACCATGTACTGGTCACATGACTGATCATGCACTGATCACGTGACTGATCATGCAGTGATCACGTGGCTATCATGCACTACTCACGTGGCTGATCATGCAATGATCATGTAGCTACCATGTACAGGTCACGTGAATGATCATACACCCATCAGGTGACTGATCATGCACTGATCACGTGGCTATCATGCACTGATCACGAGACTGATCATGCACTGATCACGTCTATATCATGCACTGATCACATGACTGCCCATGCACTGATCACGTGGATGATCATACACTAATCATGTGACAGATCATGCACTGATCACGTGGCTGATCATGCACTGATACCGTGACTGAGCATGGACTGATCACATGACTATCATGTAGTGATCACGTGACTTAATGGCGCTGATCATGTGACTGATCATGCGCTGATCATGTTTGCTATCATACACTGATCATGTGCCTCTGGAGGCAATAAACAAAGAGCTGAGTAGGCACGAATCAAACAGTCAGCAGGCAATAATCATGGAACTCAGGTGTGAGGAATCATGCTGCTCAGCTGGCAATAATCAAGCAGCTGAGCAGGCAGGAATTACGCAGCACAGCTGGCAATTGTCAAGCAGATGACAGGCAGGAATCGTGCAGCTCAGCTGGCAATTGTCAAGCAGATGAGCAGACAGTAATCACGCAGCTCAGCAGGCCCAGATCACGTGACTGAGCATGCACTGTTCACGTGGCTGATCATGCACTGATCACGTGGCTGATCACACTGATCACGACTGATCATGCACTGATCACGTGGCTATCATGCACTGATCACGTGGCTGATCATACACTGTCATGCACTGATCACGTGACCATGCACTGATCACGTGGCTGATCATACACTGCTCACGTAACTGATCATGCACTGATCACGTGGCTATCATGCACTGATCACGTGGCTGAACATGCACTGTTCACGTGGCTGATCACACACCTGTCACGTGACATATCATGCACTGATCACGTGGCACTCATGCACTGATCACGTGGCTGATCATACTCTGCTCACGTAACTCATGCACACATCACGTGGCTATCATGCACTGCTCACGTGGCTCGTCATGGAATGATCACGTAGCAACCATATACTGGTCACGTGACTGATCATGCACTGATCACGTAAATGATCATGCACTGTTCACGTGACTGATCATGTACTGATCACGTGACTGATCATGCACTGATCACGTGGCTATCATGCTCTGCTCACGTGGCTGATCATGCAACGATCACGTAGCAACCATGTACTGGTCACGTGACTGATCATGCACTGATCACGTAATTGATCATGCACTGATCACGTGGCTCATCATGCACTGATCACGTGGCTGATCACACATGTATCACGTGACTGATCATGCACTGATCACGTGGCTATCATGACTGATCACGTGGCTGTCATGCACTGATCACGTGGATATCATGCACTGATCACGTGGCTGATCACGTATCACATGACTGATCATGCACTGATCACGTGGCTATCATGCACTGATCACGTGGCTATCATGCACTGATCGTGGCTGATCATGCAATGATCACGAGCTGATCATGTACTGATCACGTGACTGATCATGCACTGATCACGTGGCTGATCATGCACTGATCACGTGGCTGATCATGCACTGATCACGTGGCTGATCATGCACTGATCACGTAACTGATCATGCACTGATCACGTGACTGATCATGCACTGATCACGTGACTGATCATGCACTGATCACGTGGCTGATCATGCACTGATCACGTGACTGATCATGCACTGATCACGTGACTGATCATGCACTGATCACGTGACTATCATGCACTGATCACGTGGCTGATCATGCATGATCACGCAGCTACCATGTACTGTCACATGACTGATCATGCACTGATCACGTGACTGATCATGCACTGATCACGTGGCTATCATGCACTATCACGTGGCTGATCATGCAATGATCATGTAGCTACCATGTACAGGTCACGTGAATGATCATACACTGATCAGGTGACTGATCATGCACTGATCACGTGGCTATCATGCACTGATCACGACTGATCATGCACTGATCACGTCTATATCATGCACTGATCACATGACTGCCATGCACTGATCACGTGGATGATCATACACTGATCACGTGACTGATCATGCACTGATCACGTGGCTGATCATGCACTGATCACGTGGCTGATCATGCACTATGACACGTGCTATCATGCACTGATCACGTGGCTGATCATGCACTGATCAATTGGCTGATGCACTGATCACGTGGCTGATCATGCTGATCACGTCAATGATCATGCACTGATCACGTGGCTGATCATGCACTGATCACGTGGCTGATCACACATGATCACGTGACTGATCATGCACTGATCACGTGGCTATCATGCACTGATCACGTGGCTGTCATGCACTGATCACGTGGATATCATGCACTGATCACGTGGCTGATCACACCATCACGTGACTGATCATGCACTGATCACGTGGCTATCATGCACTGATCACGTGGCTATCATGCACTGATCATGGCTGAGATCACAATGATCACGTAGCTATCATGCACTGATCACGTGACTGATCATGCACTGATCACGTTGATCATGCACTGATCACGTGGCTGATCATGCACTGATCACGTGGCTGATCATGCACTGATCACGTGACTGATCATGCACTGATCACGTGACTGATCATGCACTGATCACGTGGCTATCATGCACTGATCACGTGGCTGACATGCACTGATCACGTGCCTGATCATGCACTGATCACGTGGCTGATCATGCACTGATCACGTGACTGATCATGCACTGATCACGTGACTGATCATGCACTGATCACGTGGCTATCATGCACTGCTCACGTGGCTGATCATGCATGATCACGCAGCTACCATGTACTGGTCACATGACTGATCATGCACTGATCACGTGACTGATCATGCAGTGATCACGTGGCTATCATGCACTACTCACGTGGCTGATCATGCAATGATCATGTAGCTACCATGTGGTCACGTGAATGATCATACACCCATCAGGTGACTGATCATGCACTGATCACGTGGCTATCATGCACTGATCACGTGACTGATCATGCACTGATCACGTCTATATCATGCACTGATCACATGACTGCCCATGCACTGATCACGTGGATGATCATACACTAATCATGTGACAGATCATGCACTGATCGCGTGGCTGATCATGCACTGATACCGTGACTGAGCATGGACTGATCACATGACTATCATGTAGTGATCACGTGACTTAATGGCGCTGATCATGTGACTGATCATGCGCTGATCATGTTTGCTATCATACACTGATCATGTGCCTCTGGAGGCAATAAACAAAGAGCTGAGTAGGCACGAATCAAACAGTCAGCAGGCAATAATCATGGAACTCAGCTGTGAGGAATCATGCTGCTCAGCTGGCAATAATCAAGCAGCTGAGCAGGCAGGAATTACGCAGCACAGCTGGCAATTGTCAAGCAGATGACAGGCAGGAATGCAGCTCAGCTGGCAATTGTCAAGCAGATGAGCAGACAGTAATCACGCAGCTCAGCAGGCCCAGATCACGTGACTGAGCATGCACTGTTCACGTGGCTGATCATACACTGATCACGTCTGATCATGCACTGATCGTGGCTGATCATGCACTGATCACGTGGCTGATCATGCACTGATCACGTGGCTGATCATGCACTGATCACGTGGCTGATCATACACTGATCACGTGACTGATCATGCACTGATCACGTGGCATCATGCACTGATCACGTGGCTGATCATGCACTGATCACGTAACTGATCATGCTGATCACATGGCTGATCATGCACTGATCATTGGTGATCACCTGATCACGTGACTGATCATGCACTGATCATGGCACTCAGCACACATCCTTGGCTGATCATACTCTGCTCACGTAACTCATGCACACATCACGTGGCTGCCATGCACTCACGTGGCTGTCATGCACTGATCACGTGTAACCATATACTGGTCACTGATCATGCAAGATGCGTCAATGATCATGCACTGTTCACGTGACTGATCATGCTGATCACGTACTGATCATGCACTGATCACGTGGCTATCATGCACTGCTCACGTGGCTGATCATGCAACGATCGTAGCAACCATATGCTGATCGTGACTGATCATGCACTGATCACGTAATTGATCATGCACTGATCACGTGGCTGATCATGCACTGATCACGTGGCTGATCACACACTGATCACGTGACTGATCATGCAGATCACGTGGCTATCATGCACTGATCACGTGGCTATCATGCACTGATCACGTGCTGATCATGCACTGATCACGTGGCTGATCATGCTGATCACGTGACTGATCATGCACTGATCGTGTCTGATCATGCACTGATCACGTGGCTATCATGCACTGCTCACGTGGCTGATCATGCACTATGATCGTAGCTACCATGTACTGGTCACATGACTGATCATGCACTGATCACGTGACTGATCATGCACTGATCACGTGGCTATCATGCACTACTCACGTGGCTGATCATGCAATGATCATGTAGCTACCTGTGCAGGTCACGTGAATGATCATACACCCATCAGGTGACTGATCATGCACTGATCACGTGGCTATCATGCACTGATCACGAGACTGATCATGCACTGATCACGTCTATATCATGCACTGATCACATGACTGCCCATGCACTGATCACGTGGATGATCATACACTAATCATGTGACAGATCATGCACTGATCACGTGGCTGATCATGCACTGATACCGTGACTGAGCATGGACTGATCACATGACTATCATGTAGTGATCACGTGACTTAATGGCGCTGATCATGTGACTGATCATGCGCTGATCATGTTTGCTATCATACACTGATCATGTGCCTCTGGAGGCAATAAACAAAGAGCTGAGTAGGCACGAATCAAACAGTCAGCAGGCAATAATCATGGAACTCAGGTGTGAGGAATCATGCTGCTCAGCTGGCAATAATCAAGCAGCTGAGCAGGCAGGAATTACGCAGCACAGCTGGCAATATCAAGCAGATGACAGGCAGGAATCGTGCAGCTCAGCTGGCAATTGTCAATGATCAGACAGTAATCACGCAGCTCAGCAGGCCAGATCACGTGACTGAGCATGCACTGTTCACGTGGCTGATCATACACTGATCACGTGATGATCACACTGATCATGGATATCATGCACTGATCACGTGGCTGATCATGCACTGATCACGTGTCTATCATGCACTGATCACGTGACTGCCATGCACTGATCACGTGGATGATCATACACTAATCACGTGACAGATCATGCACTGATCACGTGGCTGATCATGCACTATCACGTGACTGATCATGCACTGATCACTGTGGCTATCGCACTGATCGTGGCTACTCATGCACTGATCACGTGGCTGATCACACTGATCACGTGTCTGATCATGCACTGATCACGTGGCTGATCATGCACTGATCACGTAACTGATCATGCACTGATCACGTGGCTATCATGCACTGATCACGTGGCTGAACATGCACTGATCACGTGCTGATCATGCACTGATCACGTGACACATGATGCACTGATGTGCACTCATGCACTGATCACGTGGCTGATCATACACTGATCACGTAACTCATGCACTCATCACGTGGCTATCATGCACTGCTCACGTGGCTGTCATGGAATGATCACGTAGCAACATACTGATATGACTGATCATGCACTGATCACGTAATGATCATGCACTGATCACGTGACTGATCATGCACTGATCACGTGACTGATCATGCACTGATCACGTGGCTATCATGCACTGATCACGTGGCTGATCATGCAACGATCACGTAGCAACCATGTACTGGTCACGTGACTGATCATGCACTGATCACGTAATTGATCATGCACTGATCACGTGGCTGATCATGCACTGATCACGTGGCTGATCACACATGATCACGTGACTGATCATGCACTGATCACGTGGCTATCATGCACTGATCACGTGGCTGTCATGCACTGATCACGTGGATATCATGCACTGATCACGTGGCTGATCACACCGTATCACACACTGATCATCATGCTGATCACGTGGCTATCATGCACTGATCACGTGGCTATCATGCACTGATCACGTGGCTGACATGGCACTGCCATCACGATCGTGACTGATCATGCACTGATCACGTGGCTGATCATGCACTGATCATGGCTGATCATGCACTGATCACGTGGCTGATCATGCACTGATCACGTAACTGATCATGCACTGATCACGTGACTGATCATGCACTGATCACGTGGCTCTCATGCACTGATCACGGTTGTCATACACTGATCACGTGCCTGTCATGCACTGATCACGTGGCTGATCATGCACTGATCACGTGACTGATCATGCACTGATCACGTGTCTGATCATGCACTGATCACGTGGCTATCATGCACTGATCACGTGGCTGATCATGCATGATCACGCCTACCATGTACAGTCACATGACTGATCATGCACTGATCACGTGACTGATCATGCACTGATCACGTGGCTATCATGCACTACTCACGTGGCTGATCATGCAATGATCATGTAGCTACCATGTACAGGTCACGTGAATGATCATACACCCATCAGGTGACTGATCATGCACTGATCACGTGGCTATCATGCACTGATCACGAGACTGATCATGCACTGATCACGTCTATATCATGCACTGATCACATGACTGCCCATGCACTGATCACGTGGATGATCATACACTAATCTTGTGACAGATCATGCACTGATCACGTGGCTGATCATGCACTGATACCGTGACTGAGCATGGACTGATCACATGACTATCATGTAGTGATCACGTGACTTAATGGCGCTGATCATGTGACTGATCATGCGCTGATCATGTTTGCTATCATACACTGATCATGTGCCTCTGGAGGCAATAAACAAAGAGCTGAGTAGGCACGAATCAAACAGTCAGCAGGCAATAATCATGGAACTCAGGTGTGAGGAATCATGCTGCTCAGCTGGCAATAATCAAGCAGCTGAGCAGGCAGGAATTACGCAACACAGCTGGCAATTGTCAAGCAGATGACAGGCAGGAATCGTGCAGCTCAGCTGGCAATTGTCAAGCAGATGAGCAGACAGTAATCACGCAGCTCAGCAGGCCCTGATCACGTGACTGAGCATGCACTGTTCACGTGGCTGATCATACACTGATCACGTGATGATCATGCACTGATCACTTGGATATCATGCACTGATCACGTGGCTGATCATACACTGTTCACGTGTCTGACCATGCACTGATCACGTGGCTGATCATACACTGCTCACGTAACTGATCATGCACTGATCACGTGGCTATCATGCACTGATCACGCGGCTGAACATGCACTGTTCACGTGGCTGATCACACACTGTCACGTGACATATCATGCACTGATCACGTGGCACTCATGCACTGATCACGTGGCTGATCATACTCTGCTCACATGACTCATGCACACATCACGTGGCTATCATGCACTGGTCACGTGGCTCGTCATGGAATGATCACGTAGCAACCATATACTGGTGTGACTGATCATGCAAGATCACGTAAATGATCATGCACTGTTCACGTGACTGATCATGTACTGATCACGTGCCTGATCATGCACTGATCACGTGGCTATCATGCTCTGCTCGTGGCTGATCATGCAACGATCACGTAGCAACCATGTACTGGTCACGTGACTGATCATGCACTGATCACGTAATTGATCCTGCACTGATCACGTGGCTCATCATGCACTGATCACGTGGCTGATCACACATGTATCACGTGACTGATCATGCACTGATCACGTGGCTCTCATGCACTGATCACGTGGCTGTCATGCACTGATCACGTGGATATCATGCACTGATCACGTGGCTGATCACACACGTATCACATGACTGATCATGCACTGATCACGTGGCTATCATGCACTGATCACGTGGCTATCATGCACTCATCACGTGGCTGATCATGCAATGATCACGTAGCTACCATGTACTGATCAATTGACTGATGATGCACTGATCACGTAATTGATCATGCACTGATCACGTGGCTGATCATGCACTGATCACGTGGCTGATCATACACTGATCACATAACTGATCATGCACTGATCACGTGACTGATCATGCACTGATCACGTGGCTATCATGCACTGATCACTTGCTGGACATACACTGATCACGTGCCTGATCATGCACTGATCACGTGGCTGATCATGCACTGATCACGTGACTGATCATGCACTGATCACGTGACTGATCATGCACTGATCACGTGGCTATCATGCACTGCTCACGTGGCTGATCATGCATGATCACGAGCTACCATGTACTGGTCACATGACTGATCATGCACTGATCACGTGACTGATCATGCACTGATCACGTGGCTATCATGCACTACTCACGTGGCTGATCATGCAATGATCATGTAGCTACTATGTACAGGTCACGTGAATGATCATACACCCATCAGGTGACTGATCATGCACTGATCACGTGGCTATCATGCACTGATCACGAGACTGATCAAGCACTGATCACGTCTATATCATGCACTGATCACATGACTACCCGTGCACTGATCACGTGGATGATCATACACTAATCATGACAGATCATGCACTGATCACGTGGCTGATCATGCACTGATACGTGACTGAGCATGGACTGATCACATGACTATCATGTAGTGATCACGTGACTTAATGGCGCTGATCATGTGACTGATCATGCGCTGATCATGTTTGCTATCATACACTGATCATGTGCCTCTGGAGGCAATAAACAAAGAGCTGAGTAGGCACGAATCAAACAGTCAGCAGGCAATAATCATGGAACTCAGGTGTGAGGATCATGCTGCTCAGCTGGCAATAATCAAGCAGCTGAGCAGGCAGGAATTACAGCACAGCTGGAAATTGTCAAGCAGATGACAGGCAGGAATCGTGCAGCTCAGCTGGCAATTGTCAAGCAGATGAGCAGACAGTAATCACGCAGCTCAGCAGGCCCTGATCACGTGACTGAGCATGCACTGTTCACGTGGCTGATCATACACTGATCACGTGTGATCATGCACTGATCACGTGGCTGATCATGCACTGATCACGTGGCTGATCATGCACTGATCACGTGTCTATCATGCTGATCACGTGGCTGATCATGCACTGATCACGTGGCTGATCACACACTGTCACGTGACTATCATGCACTGATCACGTGGCACTCATCATGATCACGTGGCTGATCATGCACTGCTCACGTGACTGATCATGCACTGATCACGTGTTGATCATGCACTGATCACGTGGCTGATCACACTGATCACGTGACTGATCATGCACTGATCACGTGGCACTCATGCACTGATCACGTGGCTGATCATACACTGATCACGTACTGATCATGCACTGATCACGTGGCTATCATG
The DNA here is from genome assembly GCF_032452875.1 of Bos javanicus. Lineage (NCBI taxonomy): Eukaryota > Metazoa > Chordata > Mammalia > Artiodactyla > Bovidae > Bos > Bos javanicus. Next base: position 153,395 of record NW_026894010.1, read on the forward strand.
CACTGATCACGTGGCTGATCATGCACTGATCACGTGGCTGATCACACTGTCACGTGACTGATCATGCACTGATCACGTGGCATCATGCACTGATCACGTGGCTGATCATGCACTGATCACTGCTGATCAGCATCACGTGGCTATCATGCACTGATCACGTGGCTGTCATGCACTGATCACGTGCACCATATCACTGATCACGTGACTGATCATGCACTGATCACGTGACTGATCATGCACTGATCACGTGACTGATCATGCACTGATCACGTGACTGATCATGCACTGATCACGTGGCTATCATGCACTGATCACGTGGCTGATCATGCACGATCACGTAACCATGTACTGGTCACGTGACTGATCATGCACTGATCACGTAATTGATCATGCACTGATCACGTGGCTGATCATGCACTGATCACGTGGCTGATCATACACTGATCACGTGACTGATCATGCACTGATCACGTGGCTATCATGCACTGATCACGTGGCTATCATGCACTGATCACGTGGATATCATGCACTGATCACGTGGCTGATCATGCACTGATCACGTGACTGATCATGCACTGATCACGTGGCTGATCATGCACTGATCACGTGGCTATCATGCACTGATCACGTGGCTGATCATGCATGATCACGTGGCTATCATGCACTGATCACGTGACTGATCATGCACTGATCACGTGATCATGCACTGATCACGTGGCTCATCGTGCACTGATCACGTGGCTGATCATACATGATCACGTGACTGATCATGCACTGATCACGTGGCTATCATGCACTGATCACGAGACTGATCATGCACTGATCACTCTGTATCATGCACTGATCACATGACTGCATGCACTGATCACGTGGATGATCATACACTAATCATGTGACAGATCATGCACTGATCACGTGGCTGATCATGCACTGATACCGTGACTGAGCATGGACTGATCACATGACTATCATGTAGTGATCACGTGACTTAATGGCGCTGATCATGTGACTGATCATGCGCTGATCATGTTTGCTATCATACACTGATCATGTGCCTCTGGAGGCAATAAACAAAGAGCTGAGTAGGCGAATCAAACAGTCAGCAGGCAATAATCATGGAACTCAGGTGTGAGGAATCATGCTGCTCAGCTGGCAATAATCAAGCAGCTGAGCAGGCAGGAATTACGCAGCACAGCTGGCAATTGTCAAGCAGATGACAGGCAGGAATCGTGCAGCTCAGCTGGCAATTGTCAAGCAGATGAGCAGACAGTAATCACGCAGCTCAGCAGGCCCAGATCACGTGACTGAGCATGCACTGTTCACGTGGCTGATCATACACTGATCACGTGATGATCATGCACTGATCACTTGGATATCATGCACTGATCACGTGGCTGATCATACACTGTTCACGTGTCTGACCATGCACTGATCACGTGGCTGATCATACACTGCTCACGTAACTGATCATGCACTGATCACGTGGCTATCATGCACTGATCACGTGGCTGAACATGCACTGTTCACGTGGCTGATCACACACCTGTCACGTGACATATCATGCACTGATCACGCCTGGCACTGCACACTGATCACGTGGCTGATCATACTCTCTCACGTAACTCATGCACACATCACGTGGCTATCATGCACTGCTCACGTGGCTCGTCATGGAATGATCACGTAGCTACCATATACTGGTCACGTGACTGATCATGCAAGATCACGTAAATGATCATGCACTGTTCACGTGACTGATCATACTGATCACGTGACTGATCATGCACTGATCACGTGGCTATCATGCTCTGCTCACGTGGCTGATCATGCAACGATCACGTAGCAACCATGTACTGGTCACGTGACTGATCATGCACTGATCACGTAATTGATCATGCACTGATCACGTGGCTCATCATGCACTGATCACGTGGCTGATCACACATGTATCACGTGACTGATCATGCACTGATCACGTGGCTATCATGCACTGATCACGTGGCTGTCGCACTGATCACGTCTGGTCATGCACTGATCACGTGGCTGATCATGCACTGATCACGTGACTGATCATGCACTGATCACGTGACTGATCATGCACTGATCACGTGGCTATCATGCACTGATCACGTGGCTGATCATGCGATGATCACGCAGCCATGTACTGGTCACATGACTGATCATGCACTGATCACGTGACTGATCATGCACTGATCACGTGGCTATCATGCACTACTCACGTGGCTGATCATGCAATGATCATGTAGCTACCATGTACAGGTCACGTGAATGATCATACACCCATCAGGTGACTGATCATGCACTGATCACGTGGCTATCATGCACTGATCACGACTGATCATGCACTGATCACGTCTATATCATGCACTGATCACATGACTGCCCATGCACTGATCACGTGGATGATCATGCACTGATCATGTGACAGATCATGCACTGATCACGTGGCTGATCATGCACTGATACCGTGACTGAGCATGGACTGATCACATGACTATCATGTAGTGATCACGTGACTTAATGGCGCTGATCATGTGACTGATCATGCGCTGATCATGTTTGCTATCATACACTGATCATGTGCCTCTGGAGGCAATAAACAAAGAGCTGAGTAGGCACGAATCAAACAGTCAGCAGGCAATAATCATGGAACTCAGGTGTGAGGAATCATGCTGCTCAGCTGGCAATAATCAAGCAGCTGAGCAGGCAGGATTACGCAGCACAGCTGGCAATTGTCAAGCAGATGACAGGCAGGAATCGTGCAGCTCAGCTGGCAATTGTCAAGCAGATGAGCAGACAGTAATCACGCAGCTCAGCAGGCCCAGATCACGTGACTGAGCATGCACTGTTCACGTGGCTGATCATACACTGATCACGTGTGATCATGCACTGATCACTTGGATATCATGCACTGATCACGTGGCTGATCATACACTGTTCACGTGTCTGATCATGCACTGATCACGCATTGCTGATACATACACTCTCACGTGATGATCATGCACTGATCACGTGGCTGATCATGCACTGATCGTGGCTGATCATGCACGTATCACGTGACTGATCATGCACTGATCACGTGGCTATCATGCACTGATCACGTGGCTATCATGCACTGATCACGTGGCTGATCATACACTGATCACGTGCTGATCATGCACTGATCATGGCTATCATGCACTGCTCACGTGACTGATCATGCACTGATCACGTGGCTATCATGCACTGATCACGTGGCTGATCATGCACTGATCACGTGGCTGATCATGCACTGATCACGTGACTATCATGCACTGATCACGTGGCACTCATGCACTGATCACGTGGCTGATCATGCACTGATCACGTGACTCATGCACTGATCACGTGGCTATCATGCACTGATCACGTGGCTGATCATGCAATGATCACGTAGCTACCATGCACTGGTCACGTGACTGATCATGCACTGATCACGTAAATGATCATGCACTGATCACGTGACTGATCATGCACTGATCACGTGACTGATCATGCACTGATCACGTGCTATCATGCACTGATCACGTGGCTGATCATGCACGATCACGTAGCTATCATGTACTGGTCACGTGACTGATCATGCACTGATCACGTAATTGATCATGCACTGATCACGTGGCTGATCATGCACTGATCACGTGGCTGATCACACATGATCACGTGACTGATCATGCACTGATCACGTGGCTGATCATGCACTGATCACGTGGCTGTCATGCACTGATCACGTATCATGCACTGATCACGTGGCTGATCACACACGTATCACATGACTGATCATGCACTGATCACGTGGCTATCATGCACTGATCACGTGGCTATCATGCACTGATCACGTGGCTGATCATGCAATGATCACGTAGCTACCATGTACTGGTCACGTGACTGATCATGCACTGATCACGTAATTGATCATGCACTGATCATGTGGCTGATCATGCACTGATCACGTGGCTGATCATACACTGATCACACTGATCATACTGGCACTGATCACATGACTGATCATGCACTGATCACGTGGCTATCATGCACTGATCACGTTGTGGATCATACACTGATCACGTGCCTGATCATGCACTGATCACGTGGCTGATCATGCACTGATCACGTGACTGATCATGCACTCTCCGTGACTGATCATGCACTGATCACGTGGCTATCATGCACTGCTCACGTGGCTGATCATGCCATGATCACGCAGCTACCATGTACTGGTCACATGACTGATCATGCACTGATCACGTGACTGATCATGCACTGATCACGTGGCTATCATGCACTACTCACGTGGCTGATCATGCAATGATCATGTAGCTACCATGTACAGGTCACGTGAATGATCATACACCCATCAGGTGACTGATCATGCACTGATCACGTGGCTATCATGCACTGATCACGAGACTGATCATGCACTGATCACGTCTATATCATGCACTGATCACATGACTGCCCATGCACTGATCACGTGGATGATCATACACTAATCATGTGACAGATCATGCACTGATCACGTGGCTGATCATGCACTGATCCGTGACTGAGCATGGACTGATCACATGACTATCATGTAGTGATCACGTGACTTAATGGCTCTGATCATGTGACTGATCATGCGCTGATCATGTTTGCTATCATACACTGATCATGTGCCTCTGAGGCAATAAACAAAGAGCTGAGTAGGCACGAATCAAACAGTCAGCAGGCAATAATCATGGAACTCAGCATGAGGAATCATGCTGCTCAGCTGGCAATAATCAAGCAGCTGAGCAGGCAGGAATTACGCAGCACAGCTGGCAATTGTCAAGCAGATGACAGGCAGGAATGTGCAGCTCAGCTGGCAATTGTCAAGCAGATGAGCAGACAGTAATCACGCAGCTCAGCAGAATCGCGTGACTGAGCATGCACTGTTCACGTGGCTGATCGCCACTGATCACGTGATGATCATGCACTGATCGCGGATATCATGCACTGATCACGTGGCTGATCATACACTGTTCACGTGCTGACCATGCACTGATCACGTGGCTGATCATACACTGCTCACGTAACTGATCATGCACTGATCACGTGGCTATCATGCACTGATCACGTGGCTGAACATGCACTGTTCACGTGGCTGATCACACACCTGTCACGTGACATATCATGCACTGATCACGTGGCACTCATGCACTGATCACGTGGCTGATCATACTCTGCTCACGTAACTCATGCACACATCACGTGGCTATCATGCACTGCTCACGTGGCTCGTCATGGAATGATCACGTAGCAACCATATACTGGTCACGTGACTGATCATGCAAGATCACGTAAATGATCATGCACTGTTCACGTGACTGATCATGCTACTGATCACGTGACTGATCATGCACTGATCACGTGGCTATCATGCTCTGCTCACGTGGCTGATCATGCATGATCACGTAGCAACCATGTACTGGTCACGTGACTGATCATGCACTGATCACGTAATTGATCCTGCACTGATCACGTGGCTCATCATGCACTGATCACGTGGCTGATCACACATGTATCACGTGACTCATGCACTGATCACGTGGCTCTCATGCACTGATCACGTGGCTGTCATGCACTGATCACGTGGATATCATGCACTGATCACGTGGCTGATCACACACGTATCACATGACTGATCATGCACTGATCACGTGGCTATCATGCACTGATCACGTGGCTATCATGCACTGATCACGTGGCTGATCATGCAATGATCACGGCTACCATGCACTGGTCACGTGACTGATCATGCACTGATCACGTAATTGATCATGCACTGATCATGTGGCTGATCATGCACTGATCACGTGGCTGATCATGCACTGATCACATAACTGATCATGCACTGATCACGTGACTGATCATGCACTGATCACGTGGCTATCATGCACTGATCACGTGGCTGACATACACTGATCACGTGCCTGATCATGCACTGATCACGTGGCTGATCATGCACTGATCACGTGACTGATCATGCACTGATCACGTGACTGATCATGCACTGATCACGTGGCTATCATGCACTGCTCACGTGGCTGATCATGCATGATCACGCAGCTACCATGTACTGGTCACATGACTGATCATGCACTGATCACGTGACTGATCATGCAGTGATCACGTGGCTATCATGACTCTCACGTGGCTGATCATGCAATGATCATGTAGCTACCATGTACAGGTCACGTGAATGATCATACACCCATCAGGTGACTGATCATGCACTGATCACGTGGCTATCATGCACTGATCACGAGACTGATCATGCACTGATCACGTCTATATCATGCACTGATCACATGACTGCCATGCACTGATCACGTGGATGATCATACACTAATCTTGTGACAGATCATGCACTGATCACGTGGCTGATCATGCACTGATGCCGTGACTGAGCATGGACTGATCACATGACTATCATGTAGTGATCACGTGACTTAATGGCGCTGATCATGTGACTGATCATGAGCTGATCATGTTTGCTATCATACACTGATCATGTGCCTCTGGAGGCAATAAACAAAGAGCTGAGTAGGCACGAATCAAACAGTCAGCAGGCAATAATCATGGAACTCAGGTGTGAGGAATCATGCTGCTCAGCTGGCAATAATCAAGCAGCTGAGCAGGCAGGAATTACGCAGCACAGCTGGCAATTGTCAAGCAGATGACAGGCAGGAATCGTGCAGCTCAGTTGGCAATTGTCAAGCAGATGAGCAGACAGTAATCACGCAGCTCAGCAGGCCCAGATCACGTGACTGAGCATGCACTGTTCACGTGGCTGATCATACACTGATCACGTGACTGATCATGCACTGATCACGTGGCTGATCATGCACTGATCACGTGGCTGATCATGCACTGATCACGTGGCTATCAGCACCATCACGTGACTGATCATGCACTGATCACGTGGCTGATCATGCACTGTGATCACTGTCACGTGGCATCATGCACTGATCACGTGGCTGATCATGCACTGATCACGTGACTGATCATGCACTGATCACGTGGCTGATCATGCACTGATCATGGCTGAATGCACTGTCACGTGACTATCATGCACTGATCATGGCACTCATGCACTCACGTGCTGATGTACTGATCACGTGACTGATCATGCACTGATCACGTGGCTATCATGCACTGATCACGTGGCTGATCATGCTGCGGCTGATCACCTGTCACGTGACTATCATGCACTGATCACATGGCACTCATGCACTGATCACGTGCTGATCATACTCTGCTCACGTAACTCATGCACATCACGTGGCTATCATGCACTGCTCACGTGGCATCATGGAATGATCACGTTAACCATATACTGATCACGTGACTGATCATGCACAGATCAGTAACTGATCATGCACTGATCACGTGACTGATCATGCACTGATCGTGCTGATCATGCACTGATCACGTGGCTATCATGCTCTGCTCACGTGGCTGATCATGCACGATCACGTAGCAACCATGTACTGGTCACGTGACTGATCATGCACTGATCACGTAATTGATCCTGCACTGATCACGTGGCTCATCATGCACTGATCACGTGGCTGATCATCACATGATCACGTGACTGATCATGTACTGATCACGTGACTTCATGCACTAATCACGTGGCATGCATGCACTGATCACGTGGCTATCATGCACTGATCACGTGGCTGATCATGCACTGATCACGTGACTGATCATGCACTGATCACGTGGCTATCATGCACTGATCACGTGGCTGATCATGCACTGATCACGTGGCTGATCATGCATGATCACGTGACTATCATGCACTGATCACGTGACTGATCATGCATGATCACGTGGATCTATGCACTGTCACGTGGCTGATCATGCACTGATCATGGCTGATCCACTGATCACGTGACTGATCATGCACTGATCACGTGGCTATCATGCACTGATCACGAGACTGATCATGCACTGATCACGTCTATATCATGCACTGATCACATGACTGCCCATGCACTGATCACGTGGATGATCATACACTAATCTTGTGACAGATCATGCACTGATCACGTGGCTGATCATGCACTGATACCGTGACTGAGCATGGACTGATCACATGACTATCATGTAGTGATCACGTGACTTAATGGCGCTGATCATGTGACTGATCATGCGCTGATCATGTTTGCTATCATACACTGATCATGTGCCTCTGGAGGCAATAAACAAAGAGCTGAGTAGGCACGAATCAAACAGTCAGCAGGCAATAATCATGGAACTCAGGTGTGAGGAATCATGCTGCTCAGCTGGCAATAATCACAGCTGAGCAGGCAGGAATTACGCAGCACAGCTGGCAATTGTCAAGCAGATGACAGGCAGGAATCGTGCAGCTCAGCTGGCAATTGTCAAGCAGATGAGCAGACAGTAATCACGCAGCTCAGCAGGCCCAGATCACGTGACTGAGCATGCACTGTTCACGTGGCTGATCATACACTGATCACGTGATGATCATGCACTGATCACTTGGATATCATGCACTGATCACGTGGCTGATCATACACTGTTCACGTGTCTGACCATGCACTGATCACGTGGCTGATCATACACTGCTCACGTAACTGATCATGCACTGATCACGTGGCTATCATGCACTGATCACGTGGCTGAACATGCACTGTTCACGTGGCTGATCACACACCTGTCACGTGACATATCATGCACTGATCACGTGGCACTCATGCACTGATCACGTGGCTGATCATACTCTGCTCACGTAACTCATGCACACATCACGTGGCTCATGCACTGCTCACGTGGCTCGTCATGGAATGATCACGTAGCTACCATATACTGGTAACGTGACTGATCATGCACAGATCACGTAAATGATCATGCACTGTTCACGTGACTGATCATGTACTGATCACGTGACTGATCATGCACTGATCACGTGGCTATCATGCTCTGCTCACGTGGCTGATCATGCAACGATCACGTAGCAACCATGTACTGGTCACGTGACTGATCATGCACTGATCATAAATGATCCTGCACTGATCACGTGGCTCATCATGCACTGATCACGTGGCTGATCACACATGTATCACGTGACTGATCATGCACTGATCCCGTGGCTCTCATGCACTGATCACGTGGCTGATCCTGCACTGATCACGTGGATATCATGCACTGATCACGTGGCTGATCACACACGTATCACATGACTGATCATGCATTGATTACGTGGCTATCATGCACTGATCACGTGGCTATCATGCACTGATCACGTGGCTGATCATGCACTGATCACGTAGCTGTCATGTACTGATCACGTGACTGATCATGCACTGATCACGTGGTTGATCATGCACTGATCACGTGGCTATCATGCACTGATCACGTGGCTGATCATACATGCTCACGTGACTGATCATGCACTGATCACGTGGCTATCATGCACTGATCACGTGACTGATCATGCACTGATCACGTCTATATCATGCACTGATCACATGACTGATCATGCACTGATCACGTGGATGATCATACACTAATCACAGACTGAGATCATGCACTGATCACGTGGCTGATCATGCACTGATCACTGTGACTGAGCATGGACTGATCACACTGATGGCTATCATGTACTGATCACGTGATCATGGCACTGATCATGTGACTGATCATGCACTGATCATGTTTATATCATACACTGATCATGCCTCTGGAGGCAATAAACAAAGAGCTGAGTGAGCTGATCAAACAGTCAGCAGGCAATAATCATGGAACTGGGTGTGAGAATCATTGCTCAGCTGGCAATAATCAAGCAGCTGAGCAGGCAGGAATTGTAACACCTGCAATTGTCAGCAGATGACAGGCAGGAATCGTGTCCAGCTGGCAATTGTCAAGCAGATGAGCAGATGGTAATCACGCAGCTCGCAGGCCCAGATCACGTGATTGAGCATGCACTGTTCACGTGGCTGATCATACACTGATCACGTGATGATCATGCACTGATCACTTGGATATCATATTGATCACGTGGCTGATCATACACTGTTCACGTGTTTGACTACGCACTGATCACGTGGCTGATCATGCACTGCTCACGTAACTGATCATGCACTGATCACGTGTTGATCATGCACTGTCACGTGGCTGATCATGCACTGATCATGGTGTCATGCACTGATCACGTGGCTGATCATACACTAATCACGTGATATGCTGATCACGTGGATGATCATGCACTGATCACGTGACTGATCATGCACGCTGATCAGTTGGCTGATCATGCACTGATCACGTGACCATGTACTGATCACATGGCTATCATGCACTGATCACGTGGCTGATCATGCACTGATCACGTGGCTATCATGCTGATCACGTGACTGATCATGCACTGATCACGTAATTGATCATGCACTGATCACGTGGACTGTCATGCACTGATCGTGGCTGATCATGCACTGTCACATGGCTATCATGCACTGATCACGTGACTGATCATGCACTGATCACGTGGCTATCATGTACTGATCACGTGACCGATCATGCTGATCACGTGACTGATCATGCACTGATCACGTGGCTGTATCATGCACTGATCACGTGGCTGATCATGCACTGATCATGCGTGCCTGATCATGCACTGATCACGTGACTGATCATGCACTGATCACGTGGCTATCATGCACTACTCACGTGGCTGATCATGCAATGATCATGTAGCTACCATGTACAGGTCACGTGACTGATCATACACCCATCAGGTGACTGATCATGCACTGATCACGTGGCTATCATGCACTGATCAGACTGGCTGATTATGTCTTATATCACTGACAAATCATGCACTGATCATGGCTGATCATGCACTGATCACGTGCTGATCATGCACTGATCACGTGGCTGATCATGCACTGATACCGTGACTGAGCATGGACTGATCACATGACTATCATGTAGTGATCACGTGACTTAATGGCTCTGATCATGTGACTGATCATGCACTGATCATGTTTGCTATCATATACTGATCATGTGCCTCTGGAGGTAATAAACAAAGAGCTGAGTACGAACTAAACAGTCAGCAGGCAATAATCATGGAACTCAGGTGTGAGAATCATGCTGCTCAGCTAATAATCAAGCAGCTGAGCAGGCAGGAATGCAGCACAGCTGGCAATTGTCAAGCAGATGACGGGCAGGAATCGTGCAGCTCAGCTGGCAATTGTCAAGCAGATGAGCAGACAGTAATCACGCAGCTCAGCAGGCCCAGATCACGTGACTGAGCATGCACTGTCGTGACCATCGCTGCACACTGATCACGTGATGGATCATGCACTGATCACGTGACTATCATACTGATCGGCTGATCATCACTGTTCACGTGTCTGACCATGCACTGATCACGTGGCTGATCATACACTGCTCGCGTAACTGATCATGCACTGATCACGTGGCTATCATGCACTGATCGTGGCTGATCATGCACTGATCACGTGGCTGATCATGCACTGGTCACGTGACTGATCATGCACTGATCACGTGGCTGATCATGCACTGATCACGTGGCTGATCATGCACTGATCACGTGACTGATCATGCACTGATCACGTGGCTATCATGCACTGATCACGTGGCTGATCATGCACTGATCACAGCTACCATGTACTGGTCACGTGACTGATCATGCACTGATCACGTAACTGATCATGCACTGATCACGTGGCTGATCATGCACTGATCACGTGACTGATCATGCACTGATCACGTGGCTGATCATGCACTGATCATGGCTGATCATGCATGATCACGTAGCTACCATGTACTGGTCACGTGACTGATCATGCACTGATCACGTAATTGATCATGCACTGATCACGTGGCTGATCATGCACTGATCACGTGACTGATCATGCACTGATCACGTGACTGATCATGCACTGATCACGTGGCTATCATGCACTGATCACGTGGCTGATCATGCACTGATCACGTGCCTGATCATGCACTGATCACATCACTGATCTGTGACTGATCACGTGACTGATCATGCACTGATCACGTGGCTATCATGCACTATCACGTGGCTGATCATGCAATGATCACGTGGCTACCATATGCAGATCACTGACCATGCATCATACACCCATCATTGACAGATGTACACACTGATCACGTGGCTGATCATGCTGATCTGACACGCTGTGATCATTATACTGATCACGTGGCTGATCATGCACTGATCACGTGACTAATCATGCACTGATCACGTGCTATCATCATGCACTGATCACGTGACTGATCATGCACTGATCACGTGGATGATCATGCACTGATCATGGCTATCATGCACTGATCACGTGGCTGATCATGCACTGATACCGTGACTGAGCATGGACTGATCACATGACTATCATGTAGTGATCACGTGACTTAATGGCGCTGATCATGACTGATCATGCACTGATCATGTTTGCTATCATACACTGATCATGTGCCTCTGGAGGCAATAAACAAAGAGCTGAGTAGGCACGAATCAAACAGTCAGGCAATAATCATGGAACTCAGGTGTGAGGAATCATGCTGCTCAGCTGGCAATAATCAAGCAGCTGAGCAGGCAGGAATTACGCAGCACAGCTGGTGTCAAGCAGATGACAGGCAGGAATCGTGCAGCTCAGCTGGCAATTGTCAAGCAGATGAGCAGACAGTAATCACGCAGCTCAGCAGGCCCTGATCACGTGACTGAGCATGCACTGTTCACGTGGCTGATCATACACTGATCACGTGATTGATCATGCACTGATCACTTGGATATCATGCACTGATCACGTGGCTGATCATACACTGTTCACGTGTCTGACCATGCACTGATCACGTGGCTGATCATACACTGCTCACGTAACTGATCATGCACTGATCACGTGGCTGATCATGCACTGATCGTGGCTGATCATGCACTGATCACGTGGCTGATCATGCACTGATCACGTGGCTATCATGCACTGATCACGTGGCTGTCGCACTGCTCACGTGGCTGATGCATGCACTGATCACATAACTATCATCACTGATCACGTGGTGATCATCACACTGATCACGTGACTGATCATGCACTGATCACGTGGCTGATCATGCACTGATCACGTGACTGATCACTGATCACGTGGCTGATCAGCTGCACTGATCATGTACTGATCACGCTGTTGATCTGCATGGCTGATCATGCACTGATCACGTGTCTTCTGATCATGCACTGATCACATCACTGATCATGCACTGATCGTGACTGATCATGCACTGATCACGTGCAATATCATACCGCCATGGCTGATCATGCAATGATCATGTAGCTACAATATGCGGTCACGTGACTGATCATGCACTGATCACGTGACTGATCATGCACTGATCACGTGGCTATCATGCACTGATCCGTGGCTGATCATGCACTGATCACGTGGCTGATCATGCACTGAGATCGTGACACATCATGCACTGATCACGTGGCTGATCATGCACTGATCACGTGGCTGATCATGCACTGATCACATGGCTATCATGCACTGATCACGTGCTATCATGCACTGATCACGTGGCTGATCATACTGCACTGGCTCACAGTGACTGATCATGGACTGATCACATGACTATCATGCACTGATCAGCATTTAATGGCACTGATCATGTGACTGATCATGCACTGATCATGTTTGGTATCATACACTGATCATGTGCCTCTGGAGGCAATAGTTCAAAGAGCTGATGTGACAGGAATCCAGTCTCAGCAGGCAATAATCATGGAACTCAGCTCTGAGGAATCATGCACTGCTCAGCTGGCAATAATCAAGCAGATGAGCAGCAGGAATTACAGCACAGCTGGCAATTGTCAAGCAGATGACTGGCAGGAATGCAGCTCAGCTGGCAATTGAAAGCAGATGACAGACAGTAATCACGCAGCTCAGAGCCCTGATCACGTGACTGAGCATGCACTGTTGTGGCTGATCATGCACATCATGGCTGATCATGCACTGATCGTGGCTATCATGCACTGATCACGTGATCTGGCACTGATCACGTGGCTATCGCATGCTGATCACGTGACTGTCATACGCTGATCACGTCTCGTGCACTGATCACGTGCTGACGGACGCATCAATGCACTGATCTGATCATGCTGATCACGTGGCTGATCATGCACTGATCACGTGGCACTGATCATGCTGATCAGTGACTGATCATGCACTGATCACGTGGCTATCATGCACTGATCACGTGGCTGATCATGCATGATCACGTAGCTATCATGCACTGATCACGTGACTGATCATGCACTGATCATGCACTGATCATGCACTGATCATGGCTATCATGCACTCTCACGTGGCTGATCATGCACTGATCACGTAGCTATCATGCACTGGTCACGTGACTGATCATGCACTGATCACGTGACTGATCATGCACTGATCTGTGGCTGATCATACTGATCACGTGGCTGATCATGCACTGATCACGTGACTGATCATGCACTGATCACGTGGCTGATCATGCACTGATCACGTGGCTATCATGCACTGATCACGTGGCTGATCATACACTGATCATCCGTGCTGATCATGCTGATCACGTGGCTGATGTGCTGATCATCCTGATCTGATCATGCTGATCACTGACTGATCATGCACTGATCACGTGTTGATCATGCACTGATCACGTGGCTGATCATGCACTGATCACGTGGCTACCATCACTGTCACGTGACTGATCATGCACTGATCACGTGACTGATCATGCACTGATCAGTTGACTGATCATGCACTGATCACGTGACTGATCATGCACTGATCACGTGACTGATCATGCACTGATCACGTGGCTTCATCATACATGATCACGTGGCTGATCATGCACTGATCACGTGGCTATCATGCACTGATCACACGTGATCATGCACTGATCACGTGTCTGATCATGCACTGATCACGTGACTGATCATGCACTGATCATGGCTATCATGCACTATCACGTGGCTGATCATGCACCAGTCCTACTGATCATGCACTGATCACGTGACTGATCATGCACTGATCACGTGGCTGTCATGCACTGATCACGTGGCTGATCATGCACTGATCACGTACACTGTCATACCACTGATCATCTCATGTCTGATCACGTGGCTGATCATGCACTCACGTGACTGAGCATGGACTGATCACATGACTATCATGTAGTGATCACGTGACTTAATGGCGCTGATCATGTGACTGATCATGCGCTGATCATGTTGCTATCATACACTGATCATGTGCCTCTGGAGGCAATAAACAAAGAGCTGAGTAGGCACGAATCAAACAGTCAGCAGGCAATAATCATGGAACTCAGGTGTGAGGATCATGCTGCAGCTGGCAATAATCAAGCAGCTGAGCAGGCAGGAATTACGCAGCACAGCTGGCATCAGTCACAGATGACAGGCAGGAATGGCAGCTCAGCTGGATTGTCAAGCAGATGAGCAGACAGTAATCACGCAGCTCAGCAGGCCCAGATCACGTGACTGAGCATGCACTGTTCACGTGGCTGATCATACACTGATCACGTGACTGATCATGCACTGATCACTGATTCATCATGCACTGATCACGTGGCTGATCATGCACTGTTCACGTGTATATCATGCACTGATCACATGGCTGATCATGCACTGATCACGTGGCTGATCATGCACTGATCAATCTTGTGACTGATCATGCTGATCACGTGGCTGATCACACTGTATCACGTTGATCATGCACTGATCACGTGGCTATCATGCACTGATCACGTGGCTATCATGCACTGATCACGTGGCTGATCATACACTGATCACGTGTCTGATCATGCACTGATCACGTGGCTGATCATACACTATCACGTAACTGATCATGCACTGATCACGTGGCTATCATGCACTGATCACGTGGCTGATCATGCACTGATCACGTGGCTGATCATGCACTGTCACGTGACTATCATGCACTGATCACGTGGCACTCATGCACTGATCACGTGGCTGATCATGCACTGATCACGTGACTCATGCACACATCACGTGGCTATCATGCACTGCTCACGTGGCTGATCATGGAATGATCACGTAGCTACCATATACTGGTCACGTGACTGATCATGCACTGATCACGTAAATGATCATGCACTGTCACGTGACTGATCATGCACTGATCACGTGGCTGATCATGCACTGATCACGTGGCTATCATGCACTGATCACGTGCATGATGTGCACCGATCACGTAGATGCATGTGCTGATTGTTGTGACTGATCATGCACTGATCATGTGTTGATCCTGCACTGATCACGTGGCTGATCATGCACTGATCACGTGGCTGATCACACATGATCACGTGACTGATCATGCACTGATCACGTGGCTGATCATGCACTGATCACGTGGCTGTCATGCACTGATCACGTGGCTGTCATGCACTGATCACGTGGCTGATCACACTATCACGTGACTGATCATGCACTGATCACGTGGCTATCATGCACTGATCACGTGGCTGATCATGCACTGATCACGTGGCTGATCATGCCTGATGTACTTCCTGTGCTGATCACGTGACTGATCATGCACTGATCACGTGACTGATCATGCACTGATCTGTGGCTGATCATGCACTGATCACGTGGCTGATCACTGATCACGTGACTGATCATGCACTGATCACGTGCTATCATACACTGATCATGGCTGATCATACTGATCACGTGGCTGATCATGCACTGATCACGTGGCTGATCATGCACTGATCACGTGGCTGATCATGCACTGATCACGTGACTGATCATGCACTGATCACGTGACTGATCATGCACTGATCACGTGGCTATCATGCACTGATCACTCATGGCTGATCATGCTGATCACGTGACTGAGCATGGACTGATCACATGACTATCATACTGATCACGTGACTTAATGGCACTGATCATGTGACTGATCATGCACTGATCATGTTTGCTATCATACACTGATCATGTGCCTCTGGAGGCAATAAACAAAGCCTGAGTGACTGCGAATCAAACAGTCAGCAGGCAATAATCATGGAACTCAGCTGTGAGAATCATGCTGCTCAGCTGGCAATAATCAAGCCTGAGCTGGCAGAATTCACGCGCTGTCATGGCAATTGTCAAGCAGATGACAGGCAGGAATCGTGCAGCTCAGCTGGCAATTGTCAAGCAGATGACAGACAGTAATCACGCAGCTCATGCAGTGATCACATGCGGCATGCACTGATCACGTGGCTGATCATGCACTGATCATGACTGATCATGCACTGATCGTGGCTGATCATGCACTGATCGTGACTGATCATGCACTGATCACGTGGCCATGCACTGATCACGTGGCTGATCATGCACTGATCACGTGGCTGATCATGCACTGATCGTGGCTATCATGCACTGATCACGTGGCACTCATGCACTGATCACGATGATGCACTGATCACGTCATATCACGGCACTGATCATGCACTCCGATCACGTGGCTGATCATGCTCAATCACGTGGCTGATCATGCACCACCTGTCACGCAGCTATCATGCACTGATCACTGGCATGTACTGATCACGTGACTGATCATGCACTGATCACGTGACTGATCATGCACTGATCACGTGGCTATCATGCACTGATCACGTGGCTGATCATGCACTGATCACGTGGCTGATCATGCACTGTCACGTGACTATCATGCACTGATCACGTGGCACTCATGCACTGATCACGTGGCTGTCATCACTGCACACGTGGCTCATGCACACATCACGTGGCTGATCATGCACTGATCACGTGGCTGTCATGCACTGATCACGTAGCTACCATATACTGGTCACGTGACTGATCATGCACTGATCACGTGGCTGATCATGCACTGATCATGTGGCTGATCTGCTGATCATGACTGATCATGCACTGATCACGTAACTGATCATGCACTGATCACGTGGCTGATCATGCACTGATCACGTGGCTGATCACACATATATCTGACGACTGATCATGCACTGTCACGTGGCTGATCATGCACTGATCACGTGGCTGTCATGCACTGATCACGTGGCTATCATGCACTGATCACGTGGCTGATCATGCACGTATCACGTGACTGATCATGCACTGATCACGTGGCTGATCATGCACTGATCACGTGGCTATCATGCACTGATCGTGGCTGATCATGCACTGATCACGTAGCTATCATGCACTGATCACGTGACTGATCATGCACTGATCACGTGATTGATCATGCACTGATCATGTGGCTGATCATGCACTGATCACGTGGCTGATCATGCACTGATCACGTGACTGATCATGCACTGATCACGTGACTGATCATGCACTGATCACGTGACTCCATGCACTGATCATGGCTGATCATGCACTGATCACGTGCTGGTCATGCACTGATCACGTGGCTGATCATGCACTGATCACGTGACTGATCATGCACTGATCACGTGGCTGATCATGCACTGATCACGTGGCTATCATGCACTGCTCACGTGGCTGATCATGCCATGATCACGCAGCTACCATGTACTGATCACAACTGATCATGCACTGATCACGTGACTGATCATGCACTGATCACGTGGCTATCATGCACTATCACGTGGCTGATCATGCAATGATCATGTAGCTACCATGTACTGGTCACGTGAATGATCATACACTGATCACGTGACTGATCATGCACTGATCACGTGGCTATCATGCACTGATCACGTGGACTGATCATGCACTGATCACGTCTATATCATGCACTGATCACGTGACTATCATGCACTGATCACGTGGCTGATCATACACTGATCATGTGACAGATCATGCACTGATCACGTGGCTGATCATGCACTGATACCGTGACTGAGCATGGACTGATCACATGACTATCATGTAGTGATCACGTGACTTAATGGCACTGATCATGTGACTGATCATGCACTGATCATGTTTGCTATCATACACTGATCATGTGCCTCTGGAGGCAATAAACAAAGAGCTGAGTAGGCACGAATCAAACAGTCAGCAGGCAATAATCATGGAACTCAGCTGTGAGGAATCATGCTGCTCAGCTGGCAATAATCAAGCAGCTGAGCAGGCAGGAATTATGCAGCTCAGCTGGCAATTGTCAAGCAGATGACAGGCAGGAATCGTGCAGCTCAGCTGGCAATGTCAAGCTGATGAGCAGACAGTAATCACGCAGCTCAGCAGGCCCTGATCACGTGACTGATCATGCACTGATCACGTGGCTGATCATGCACTGATCACGTGGCTGATCATGCACTGATCACGTGGCTGATCATACACTGATCACGTGACTGATCATGCACTGATCACGTGGCTATCATGCACTGATCACGTGGCTGACATGCACTGATCACGTTCATGTGCTGATCACGTGACTGATCATGCACTGATCACGTGACTGATCATGCACTGATCACGTGTCTGATCATGCACTGATCACGTGGCTATCATGCACTGCTCACGTGGCTGATCATGCCATGATCACGCAGCTACCATGTACTGGTCACATGACTGATCATGCACTGATCACGTGACTGATCATGCAGTGATCACGTGATCATGCACTACTCACGTGGCTGATCATGCAATGATCATGTAGCTACCATGTACAGGTCACGTGAATGATCATACACCCATCAGGTGACTGATCATGCACTGATCACGTGGCTATCATGCACTGATCACGTGACTGATCATGCACTGATCACGTCTATATCATGCACTGATCACATGACTGCCCATGCACTGATCACGTGGATGATCATACACTAATCATGTGACAGATCATGCACTGATCACGTGGCTGATCATGCACTGATACCGTGACTGAGCATGGACTGATCACATGACTATCATGTAGTGATCACGTGACTTAATGGCGCTGATCATGTGACTGATCATGCGCTGATCATGTTTGCTATCATACACTGATCATGTGCCTCTGGAGGCAATAAACAAAGAGCTGAGTAGGCACGAATCAAACAGTCAGCAGGCAATAATCATGGAACTCAGGTGTGAGGAATCATGCTGCTCAGCTGGCAATAATCAAGCAGCTGAGCAGGCAGGAGCAGCACAGCTGGCAATTGTCAAGCAGATGACAGGCAGGAATCGTGCAGCTCAGCTGGCAATTGTCAAGCAGATGAGCAGACAGTAATCACGCAGCTCAGCAGGCCCAGATCACGTGACTGAGCATGCACTGTTCACGTGGCTGATCATACACTGATCACGTGATGATCATGCACTGATCACTTGGATATCATGCACTGATCACGTGGCTGATCATACACTGTTCACGTGTCTGACCATGCACTGATCACGTGGCTGATCATACACTGCTCACGTAACTGATCATGCACTGATCACGTGGCTATCATGCACTGATCACGTGGCTGAACATGCACTGTTCACGTGGCTGATCACACACCTGTCACGTGACATATCATGCACTGATCACGTGGCACTCATGCACTGATCACGTGGCTGATCATACTCTGCTCACGTAACTCATGCACACATCACGTGGCTATCATGCACTGCTCACGTGGCTCGTCATGGAATGATCACAGCCATATACTGGTACGTGACTGATCATAAAGATCAAGTAAATGATCATGCACTGTTCACGTGACTGATCATGTACTGATCACGTGACTGATCATGCACTGATCACGTGGCTTCATGCTCTGCTCACGTGGCTGATCATGCAGATCCGTAGCAACCATGTACTGGTCACGTGACTGATCATGCACTGATCACGTAATTGATCCTGCACTGATCACGTGGCTCATCATGCACTGATCACGTGGCTGATCACACATGTATCACGTGACTGATCATGCACTGATCACGTGGCTCTCATGCACTGATCACGTGGCTGTCATGCACTGATCACGTGGATATCATGCACTGATCACGTGGCTGATCACACACGTATCACATGACTGATCATGCACTGATCACGTGGCTATCATGCACTGATCACGTGGCTATCATGCACTGATCACGTGGCTGATCAGGCAATGATCACATAGCTACCATGTACTGGTCACGTGACTGATCATGCACTGATCACGTAATTGATCATGCACTGATCATGTGGCTGATCATGCACTGATCACGTGGCTGATCATACACTGATCACATAACTGATCATGCACTGATCACGTGACTGATCATGCACTGATCACGTGGCTATCATGCACTGATCACGTGGCTGACATACACTGATCACGTGCCTGATCATGCACTGATCACGTGGCTGATCATGCACTGATCACGTGACTGATCATGCACTGATCGTGGCTGATCATGCACTGATCACGTGGCTATCGCACTGATCGTGGCTGATCATGCCATGATCAAGCTACCATGTACTGGTCACTGACTGATCATGCACTGATCACGGCTGATCATGCAGTGATCACGTGGCTATCATGAACTACTCACGTGGCTGATCATGCAATGATCATGTAGCTACCATGTACAGGTCACGTGAATGATCATACACCCATCAGGTGACTGATCATGCACTGATCACGTGGCTATCATGCACTGATCACGAGACTGATCATGCACTGTTCACGTCTATATCATGCACTGATCACACTGCCCGTGCACTGATCACGTGGATGATCATACACTAATCTTGTGACAGATCATGCACTGATCACGTGGCTGATCATGCACTGATACCGTGACTGAGCATGGACTGATCACATGACTATCATGTAGTGATCACGTGACTTAATGGCGCTGATCATGTGACTGATCATGCGCTGATCATGTTTGCTATCATACACTGATCATGTGCCTCTGGAGGCAATAAACAAAGAGCTGAGTAGGCACGAATCAAACAGTCAGCAGGCAATAATCATGGAACTCAGGTGTGAGGAATCATGCTGCTCAGCTGGCAATAATCAAGCAGCTGAGCAGGCAGGAATTACGCAGCACAGCTGGCAATTGTCAAGCAGATGACAGGCAGGAATCGTGCAGCTCAGCTGGCAATTGTCAAGCAGATGAGCAGACAGTAATCACGCAGCTCAGCAGGCCCAGATCACGTGACTGAGCATGCACTGTTCACGTGGCTGATCATACACTGATCACGTGACTGATCATGCACTGATCACGTGGCTGATCATGCACTGATCACGTGACTGATCATGCACTGATCACGTGGCTGATCATGCACTGATCACGTGGCTGATCATGCACTGATCACGTGGCTGATCACACACACTGTCACGTGACTATCATGCACTGATCACGTGGCACTCATGCACTGATCACGTGGCTGATCATACACTGCTCACGTGACTGATCATGCACTGATCACGTGGCTGATCATGCACTGATCACGTGGCTGATACACACTCATCGTGACATATCATGCACTGATCACGTGGCATAACATGCATGATCACTTGATATCTCACGTGACTGATCATGCACTGATCACGTGGCTATCATGCACTGATCACGTGGCTGATCATGCACTGATCACGTGGCTGATCATGCACTGTCACGTGACTATCATGCACTGATCACGTGGCACTCATGCACTGATCACGTGGCTGATCATGCACTGCTCACGTGACTCATGCACATCACGTGGCTATCATGCACTGATCACGTGGCTGATCATGCACTGATCCGTGGCAACATGCACTGATCACGTGACTGATCATGCACTGATCACGTGGCTGATCATGCACTGATCACGTGACTGATCATGCACTGATCACGTGACTGATCATGCACTGATCACGTGGCTCATGCACTGATCACGTGGCTGATCATGCACTGATCACGTAGCTACCATGTACTGATCACGTGACTGATCATGCACTGATCACGTAATTGATCATGCACTGATCACGTGGCTGATCATGCACTGATCACGTGTGATCTACACACTCATGACTGATCATGCACTGATCACGTGGCTGATCATGCACTGATCACGTGGCTGATCATGCACTGATCACGTGGCTATCATGCACTGATCACGTGGCTGATCATGCACTATCACGTGACTGATCATGCACTGATCACGTGGCTGATCATGCACTGATCACGTGGCTATCATGCACTGATCACGTGGCTGATCATGCACTGATCACGTGCTATCATGCTGATCACGTGACTGATCATGCTGATCACGTGACTGATCATGCACTGATCACGTGGCTATCATGCACTGATCACGTGGCTGATCATACATCCATCAGGACTGATCATGCACTGATCACGTGGCTATCATGCACTGATCACGAGACTGATCATGCACTGATCACGTCTATATCATGCACTGATCACATGACTGCCCATGCACTGATCACGTGGATGATCATACACTAATCATGTGACAGATCATGCACTGATCACGTGGCTGATCATGCACTGATACCGTGACTGAGCATGGACTGATCACATGACTATCATGTAGTGATCACGTGACTTAATGGCGCTGATCATGTGACTGATCATGCGCTGATCATGTTTGCTATCATACACTGATCATGTGCCTCTGGAGGCAATAAACAAAGAGCTGAGTAGGCACGAATCAAACAGTCAGCAGGCAATAATCATGGAACTCAGGTGTGAGGAATCATGCTGCTCAGCTGGCAATAATCAAGCAGCTGAGCAGGCAGGAATTACGCAGCACAGCTGGCAATTGTCAAGCAGATGACAGGCAGGAATCGTGCAGCTCAGCTGGCAATTGTCAAGCAGATGAGCAGACAGTAATCACGCAGCTCAGCAGGCCCAGATCACGTGACTGAGCATGCACTGTTCACGTGGCTGATCATACACTGATCACGTGATGATCATGCACTGATCACTTGGATATCATGCACTGATCACGTGGCTGATCATACACTGTTCACGTGTCTGACCATGCACTGATCACGTGGCTGATCATACACTGCTCACGTAACTGATCATGCACTGATCACGTGGCTATCATGCACTGATCACGTGGCTGAACATGCACTGTTCACGTGGCTGATCACACACCTGTCACGTGACATATCATGCACTGATCACGTGGCACTCATGCACTGATCACGTGGCTGATCATACTCTGCTCACGTAACTCATGCATCACACACGTGGCTATCATGCACTGCTCACGTGGCTCGTCATGGAATGATCACGTAGCTACCATATACTGGTCACGTGACTGATCATGCACAGATCACGTAAATGATCATGCACTGTTCACGTGACTGATCATGTACTGATCACGTGACTGATCATGCACTGATCACGTGGCTATCATGCTCTGCTCACGTGGCTGATCATGCAACGATCACGTAGCAACCATGTACTGGTCACGTGACTGATCATGCACTGATCACGTAATTGATCCTGCACTGATCACGTGGCTCATCATGCACTGATCACGTGGCTGATCACACATGTATCAACATCATGTGACTGATCATGCACTGATCACGTGGCTGTCATGCACTGATCACGTGGATATCATGCACTGATCACGTGGCTGATCTGCACTATCACATGACTGATCATGCACTGATCACGTGGCTATCATGCACTGATCACGTGGCTATCATGCACTGATCACGTGGCTGATCATGCAATGATCACGTGCTACCATGCACTGGTCACGTGACTGATCATGCACTGATCACGTGATTGATCATGCACTGATCACGTGGCTGATCATGCACTGATCACGTGGCTGATCATACATGATCATCGTGACTGATCATGCACTGATCACGTGGCTATCATGCACTGATCACGAGACTGATCATGCACTGATCACGTCTATATCATGCACTGATCACATGACTGCCCATGCACTGATCACGTGGATGATCATACTAATCATGTGACAGATCATGCACTGATCACGTGGCTGATCATGCACTGATACCGTGACTGAGCATGGACTGATCACATGACTATCATGTAGTGATCACGTGACTTAATGGCGCTGATCATGTGACTGATCATGCACTGATCATGTTTGCTATCATACACTGATCATGTGCCTCTGGAGGCAATAAACAAAGAGCTGAGTAGGCACGAATCAAACAGTCAGCAGGCAATAATCATGGAACTCAGCTGTGAGGAATCATGCTGCTCAGCTGGCAATAATCAAGCAGCTGAGCAGGCAGGAATTACGCAGCACAGCTGGCAATTGTCAAGCAGATGACAGGCAGGAATCGTGCAGCTCAGCTGGCAATTGTCAAGCAGATGAGCAGACAGTAATCACGCAGCTCAGCAGGCCCAGATCACGTGACTGAGCATGCACTGTTCACGTGGCTGATCATACACTGATCACGTGATGATCATGCACTGATCACTTGGATATCATGCACTGATCACGTGGCTGATCATACACTGTTCACGTGTCTGACCATGCACTGATCACGTGGCTGATCATACACTGCTCACGTAACTGATCATGCACTGATCACGTGGCTATCATGCACTGATCACGTGGCTGATCATGCACTGATCACGTGGCTGATCATGCACTGATCACGTGGCTGATCATGCACTGATCACGTGGCTGATCATGCACTGATCACGTGACTGATCATGCACTGATCACGTGACTGATCATGCACTGATCACGTGGCTGATCATGCACTGATCACGTGACTGATCATGCACTGATCACGTGGCTATCATGCACTGATCACGTGGCTGATCATGCACTGATCACGTAGCTACCATGTACTGATCACGTGACTGATCATGCACTGATCACGTAATTGATCATGCACTGATCACGTGGACTGATCATGCACTGATCACGTGGCTGATCATGCACTGATCACGTGGCTATCATGCACTGATCACGTGGCTGATCATGCACTGATCACGTGGCTATCATGCACTGATCACGTGGCTGATCATGCACTGATCACGTGACTGATCATGCACTGATCACGTGACTGATCATGCACTGATCACGTGGCTATCATGCACTGATCACGTGGCTGATCATGCACTGATCACGTGACTGATCATGCACTGATCACGTGACTGATCATGCACTGATCACGTGGCTATCATGCACTGACTCACGTGGCTGATCATGCAATGATCATGTAGCTACCATGTACTGGTCACGTGACTGATCATACACCCATCAGGTGACTGATCATGCACTGATCACGTGGCTGATCATGCACTGATCACGTGACTGATCATGCACTGATCACGTGACTGATCATGCACTGATCACATGGCTGATCATGCACTGATCACGTTGCTGATCATGCACTGATCACGTGGCTGATCATGCACTGATACCGTGACTGAGCATGGACTGATCACATGACTATCATGTAGTGATCACGTGACTTAATGGCGCTGATCATGTGACTGATCATGCACTGATCATGTTTGCTATCATACACTGATCATGTGCCTCTGGAGGCAATAAACAAAGAGCTGAGTAGGCACGAATCAAACAGTCAGCAGGCAATAATCATGGAACTCAGCTGTGAGGAATCATGCTGCTCAGCTGGCAATAATCAAGCAGCTGAGCAGGCAGGAATTACCAGCACAGCTGGCAATTGTCAAGCAGATGACAGGCAGGAATCGTGCAGCTCAGCTGGCAATTGTCAAGCAGATGAGCAGACAGTAATCACGCAGCTCAGCAGGCCCAGATCACGTGACTGAGCATGCACTGTTCACGTGGCTGATCATACACTGATCACGTGATGATCATGCACTGATCACGTGACTATCATGCACTGATCACGTGGCTGATCATACACTGTACGTGTCTGACCATGCACTGATCACGTGGCTGATCATACACTGCTCACGTAACTGATCATGCACTGATCACGTGGCTATCATGCACTGATCACGTGGCTGATCATGCACTGATCACGTGGCTGATCATGCACTGTCACGTGACTGATCATGCACTGATCACGTGGCTGATCATGCACTGATCACGTGGCTGATCATGCACTGATCACGTGAATGATCATGCACTGATCACGTGGCTATCATGCACTGATCACGTGGCTGATCATGCACTGATCACGTAGCTACCATGTACTGGTCACGTGACTGATCATGCACTGATCACGTAACTGATCATGCACTGATCACGTGACTGATCATGCACTGATCACGTGACTGATCATGCACTGATCACGTGGCTATCATGCACTGATCACGTGGCTGATCATGCACTGATCACGTAGCTACCATGTACTGGTCACGTGACTGATCATGCACTGATCACGTAATTGATCATGCACTGATCACGTGGCTGATCATGCACTGATCACGTGACTGATCATGCACTGATCACGTGACTGATCATGCACTGATCACGTGGCTATCATGCACTGATCACGTGGCTGATCATGCACTGATCACGTGCCTGATCATGCACTGATCACGTGGCTGATCATGCACTGATCACGTGACTGATCATGCACTGATCACGTGGCTATCATGCACTATCACGTGGCTGATCATGCAATGATCACGTAGCTACCATGTACTGGTCACGTGACTGATCATGCACTGATCACGTGACTGATCATGCACTGATCACGTGGCTATCATGCACTGATCACGTGGCTGATCATGCACTGATCACCTGCCTGGTCATGCACAGATCACGTGACTGATCATGCACTGATCACGTGGCATCATGCACTGATCACGTGGCTGATCATGCACTGATCACGTGGCTGATCATGCACTGATCACGTGGCTGATCATGCACTGATCACGTGGCTGATCATGCACTGATACCGTGACTGAGCATGGACTGATCACATGACTATCATGTAGTGATCACGTGACTTAATGGCGCTGATCATGTGACTGATCATGCACTGATCATGTTTGCTATCATACACTGATCATGTGCCTCTGGAGGCAATAAACAAAGAGCTGAGTAGGCACGAATCAAACAGTCAGCAGGCAATAATCATGGAACTCAGCTGTGAGGAATCATGCTGCTCAGCTGGCAATAATCAAGCAGCTGAGCAGGCAGGAATTACGCAGCACAGCTGGCAATTGTCAAGCAGATGACAGGCAGGAATCGTGCAGCTCAGCTGGCAATTGTCAAGCAGATGAGCAGACAGTAATCACGCAGCTCAGCAGGCCCTGATCACGTGACTGAGCATGCACTGTTCACGTGGCTGATCATACACTGATCACGTGATTGATCATGCACTGATCACTTGGATATCATGCACTGATCACGTGGCTGATCATACACTGTTCACGTGTCTGACCATGCACTGATCACGTGGCTGATCATACACTGCTCACGTAACTGATCATGCACTGATCACGTGGCTGATCATGCACTGATCACGTGGCTGATCATGCACTGATCACGTGGCTGATCATGCACTGATCACGTGGCTATCAT
Organism: Bos javanicus; assembly: GCF_032452875.1. Lineage (NCBI taxonomy): Eukaryota > Metazoa > Chordata > Mammalia > Artiodactyla > Bovidae > Bos > Bos javanicus. The sequence goes on from NW_026894010.1 coordinate 181,945, forward strand.
GCACTGATCACGTGGCTGATCATGCACTGATCACGTGGCTGATCATGCACTGATCACGTAGCTACCATGCACTGGTCACGTGACTGATCATGCACTGATCACGTAATTGATCATGCACTGATCACGTGGCTGATCATGCACTGATCACGTGACTGATCATGCACTGATCACGTGACTGATCATGCACTGATCACGTGGCTATCATGCACTGATCACGTGGCTGATCATGCACTGATCACGTGGCTGATCATGCACTGATCACATGACTGATCATGCACTGATCACGTGACTGATCATGCACTGATCACGTGGCTATCATGCACTGATCACGTGGCTGATCATGCACTGATCATAGCTACCATGTACTGGTCACGTGACTGATCATGCACTGATCACGTGACTGATCATGCACTGATCACGTGGCTATCATGCACTGATCACGTGGCTGATCATGCACTGATCACGTGACTGATCATGCACTGATCACGTGACTGATCATGCACTGATCACGTGGCTGATCATGCACTGATCACGTGGCTGATCATGCACTGATCACGTGGCTGATCATGCACTGATCACGTGCTATCATGCACTGATCACGTGGCTGATCATGCACTGATACCGTGACTGAGCATGGACTGATCACATGACTATCATGTAGTGATCACGTGACTTAATGGCGCTGATCATGTGACTGATCATGCGCTGATCATGTTTGCTATCATACACTGATCATGTGCCTCTGGAGGCAATGAACAAAGAGCTGAGTAGGCACGAATCAGTCAGCAGGCAATAATCATGGAACTCAGCTGTGAGGAATCATGCTGCTCAGCTGGCAATAATCAAGCAGCTGAGCAGGCAGGAATTACGCAGCACAGCTGGCAATTGTCAAGCAGATGACAGGCAGGAATCGTGCAGCTCAGCTGGCAATTGTCAAGCAGATGAGCAGACAGTAATCACGCAGCTCAGCAGGCCCTGATCACGTGACTGAGCATGCACTGTTCACGTGGCTGATCATACACTGATCACGTGACTGATCATGCACTGATCACGTGGCTATCATGCACTGATCACGTGGCTGATCATGCACTGATCACGTGCTGACCATGCACTGATCACGTGACTGATCATGCACTGATCACGTGGCTATCATGCACTGATCACGTGGCTGACATGCACTGATCACGTGGCTGATCATGCACTGATCACGTGGCTGATCATGCACTGATCACGTGACTGATCATGCACTGATCACGTGGCTGATCATGCACTGATCACGTGGCTATCATGCACTGATCACGTGGCTGATCATGCATGATCACGTAGCTATCATGCACTGATCACGTGACTGATCATGCACTGATCACGTGACTGATCATGCACTGATCACGTGGCTATCATGCACTGATCACGTGGCTGATCATGCACTGATCACGTAGCTACCATGTACTGATCACGTGACTGATCATGCACTGATCACGTGACTGATCATGCACTGATCACGTGGCTGATCATGCACTGATCACGTGGCTGATCATGCACTGATCACGTGACTGATCATGCACTGATCACGTGACTGATCATGCACTGATCACGTGGCTATCATGCACTGATCACGTGGCTGACATGCACTGATCACGTGGCTGATCATGCACTGATCACGTGGCTGATCATGCACTGATCACGTGACTGATCATGCACTGATCACGTGACTGATCATGCACTGATCACGTGGCTATCATGCACTGATCACGTGGCTGATCATGCACTGATCACGTGCTACCATTACTGATCACGTGACTGATCATGCACTGATCACGTGGCTGATCATGCACTGATCACGTGGCTGATCATGCACTGATCACGTGGCTGATCATGCACTGATCACGTGACTGATCATGCACTGATCACGTGGCTATCATGCACTGATCACGTGGCTGATCATGCACTGATCACGTGGCTATCATGCACTGATCACGTGGCTGATCATGCACTGATCACGTGACTGATCATGCACTGATCACGTGACTGATCATGCACTGATCACGTGGCTATCATGCACTGATCACGTGGCTGATCATGCACTGATCACGTGACTGATCATGCACTGATCACGTGACTGATCATGCACTGATCACGTGGCTGATCATGCACTGATCACGTGGCTGATCATGCACTGATCACGTGGCTGATCATGCACTGATCACGTGGCTGATCATGCACTGATCACGTGGCTGATCATGCACTGATACCGTGACTGAGCATGGACTGATCACATGACTATCATGTAGTGATCACGTGACTTAATGGCGCTGATCATGTGACTGATCATGCGCTGATCATGTTTGCTATCATACACTGATCATGTGCCTCTGGAGGCAATAAACAAAGAGCTGAGTAGGCACGAATCAAACAGTCAGCAGGCAATAATCATGGAACTCAGGTGTGAGGAATCATGCTGCTCAGCTGGCAATAATCAAGCAGCTGAGCAGGCAGGAATTACGCAGCACAGCTGGCAATTGTCAAGCAGATGACAGGCAGGAATCGTGCAGCTCAGCTGGCAATTGTCAAGCAGATGAGCAGACAGTAATCACGCAGCTCAGCAGGCCCAGATCACGTGACTGAGCATGCACTGTTCACGTGGCTGATCATACACTGATCACGTGATGATCATGCACTGATCACTTGGATATCATGCACTGATCACGTGGCTGATCATGCACTGTTCACGTGTCTATCATGCACTGATCACGTGACTGATCATGCACTGATCACGTGGCTGATCATGCACTGATCACGTGACTGATCATGCACTGATCACGTGGCTGATCATGCACTATCACGTGACTGATCATGCACTGATCACGTGGCTATCATGCACTGATCACGTGGCTATCATGCACTGATCACGTGGCTGATCATGCACTGATCACGTGTCTGATCATGCACTGATCACGTGGCTGATCATGCACTGATCACGTAACTGATCATGCACTGATCACGTGGCTATCATGCACTGATCACGTGGCTGATCATGCACTGATCACGTGGCTGATCACACACTGTCACGTGACTATCATGCACTGATCACGTGGCACTCATGCACTGATCACGTGGCTGATCATGCACTGATCACGTAACTCATGCACACATCACGTGGCTATCATGCACTGATCACGTGGCTGATCATGCCTGATCACGGCTACCATATACTGGTCACGTGACTGATCATGCACTGATCACGTAAATGATCATGCACTGATCACGTGACTGATCATGCACTGATCACGTGACTGATCATGCACTGATCACGTGGCTATCATGCACTGATCACGTGGCTGATCATGCACGATCACGTAGCAACCATGTACTGGTCACGTGACTGATCATGCACTGATCACGTAATTGATCATGCACTGATCACGTGGCTGATCATGCACTGATCACGTGGCTGATCACACATGTATCACGTGACTGATCATGCACTGATCGTGGCTATGCACTGATCACGTGGCTGTCATGCACTGATCACGTGGATATCATGCACTGATCACGTGGCTGATCACACACGTATCACATGACTGATCATGCACTGATCACGTGGCTGATCATGCACTGATCACGTGGCTATCATGCACTGATCACGTGGCTGATCATGCAATGATCACGTAGCTACATGTACTGGTCACGTGACTGATCATGCACTGATCACGTGACTGATCATGCACTGATCACGTGGCTGATCATGCACTGATCACGTGGCTGATCATGCACTGATCACGTGACTGATCATGCACTGATCACGTGGCTGATCATGCACTGATCACGTGGCTGATCATGCACTGATCACGTGGCTGATCATGCACTGATCACGTGACTGATCATGCACTGATCACGTGGCTGATCATGCACTGATCACGTGACTGATCATGCACTGATCACGTGACTGATCATGCACTGATCATGTGGCTATCATGCACTGATCACGTGGCTGATCATGCACTGATACCGTGACTGAGCATGGACTGATCACATGACTATCATGTAGTGATCACGTGACTTAATGGCGCTGATCATGTGACTGATCATGCGCTGATCATGTTTGCTATCATACACTGATCATGTGCCTCTGGAGGCAATAAACAAAGAGCTGAGTAGGCACGAATCAAACAGTCAGCAGGCAATAATCATGGAACTCAGCTGTGAGGAATCATGCTGCTCAGCTGGCAATAATCAAGCAGCTGAGCAGGCAGGAATTACGCAGCACAGCTGGCAATTGTCAAGCAGATGACAGGCAGGAATCGTGCAGCTCAGCTGGCAATTGTCAAGCAGATGAGCAGACAGTAATCACGCAGCTCAGCAGGCCCAGATCACGTGACTGAGCATGCACTGTTCACGTGGCTGATCATACACTGATCACGTGTCTGATCATGCACTGATCACGTGGCTGATCATGCACTGATCACGTGACTGATCATGCACTGATCACGTGGCTATCATGCACTGATCACGTGGCTGATCATGCACTGATCACGTGGCTGATCATGCACTGTCACGTGACTATCATGCACTGATCGTGGCACTCATGCACTGATCACGTGGCTGATCATACACTGATCACGTGACTGATCATGCACTGATCACGTGGCTGATCATGCACTGATCACGTGGCTGATCATACTGATCACGTGACTATCATGCACTGATCACGTGGCACTCATGCACTGATCACGTGGCTGATCACACTGATCACGTGACTGATCATGCACTGATCACGTGGCTATCATGCACTGATCACGTGGCTGATCATGCACTGATCACGTGGCTGATCATGCACTGATCACGTGACTGATCATGCACTGATCACGTGGCACTCATGCACTGATCACGTGGCTGATCATGCACTGATCACGTCTCATGCACTGATCACGTGGCTATCATGCACTGATCACGTGGCTGATGCATGATCACGTAGCTACCATATACTGGTCACGTGACTGATCATGCACTGATCACGTGGCTGATCATGCACTGATCACGTGACTGATCATGCACTGATCACGTGACTGATCATGCACTGATCACGTGGCTGATCATGCACTGATCACGTGGCTGATCATGCACTGATCACGTGGCTGATCATGCACTATCACGTGACTGATCATGCACTGATCACGTGGCTCTCATGCACTGATCACGTGGCTGATCATGCACTGATCACGTGGCTATCATGCACTGATCACGTGGCTGATCATGCACGTATCACGTGACTGATCATGCACTGATCACGTGGCTGATCATGCACTGATCACGTGGCTATCATGCACTGATCACGTGGCTGATCATGCAATGATCACGTAGCTATCATGTACTGGTCACGTGACTGATCATGCACTGATCACGTAATTGATCATGCACTGATCACGTGGCTGATCATGCACTGATCACGTGGCTGATCATGCACTGATCACATGACTGATCATGCACTGATCACGTGACTGATCATGCACTGATCACGTGGCTATCATGCACTGATCACGTGGCTGACATGCACTGATCACGTGACTGATCATGCACTGATCACGTGGCTGATCATGCACTGATCACGTGACTGATCATGCACTGATCACGTGCTGATCATGCACTGATCACGTGGCTATCATGCACTGATCACGTGGCTGATCATGCATGATCACGCAGCTACCATGTACTGTCACATGACTGATCATGCACTGATCACGTGACTGATCATGCACTGATCACGTGGCTATCATGCACTACTCACGTGGCTGATCATGCAATGATCATGTAGCTACCATGTACAGGTCACGTGAATGATCATACACCCATCAGGTGACTGATCATGCACTGATCACGTGGCTATCATGCACTGATCACGTGACTGATCATGCACTGATCACGTCTATATCATGCACTGATCACATGACTATCATGCACTGATCACGTGGATGATCATACACTGATCACGTGACAGATCATGCACTGATCACGTGGCTGATCATGCACTGATACCGTGACTGAGCATGGACTGATCACATGACTATCATGTAGTGATCACGTGACTTAATGGCACTGATCATGTGACTGATCATGCACTGATCATGTTTGCTATCATACACTGATCATGTGCCTCTGGAGGCAATAAACAAAGAGCTGAGTAGGCACGAATCAAACAGTCAGCAGGCAATAATCATGGAACTCAGCTGTGAGGAATCATGCTGCTCAGCTGGCAATAATCAAGCAGCTGAGCAGGCAGGAATTACGCAGCACAGCTGGCAATTGTCAAGCAGATGACAGGCAGGAATCGTGCAGCTCAGCTGGCAATTGTCAAGCAGATGAGCAGACAGTAATCACGCAGCTCAGCAGGCCCTGATCACGTGACTGAGCATGCACTGATCACGTGGCTGATCATACACTGATCACGTGACTGATCATGCACTGATCACGTGGCTGATCATGCACTGATCACGTGGCTGATCATGCACTGATCACGTGGCTATCATGCACTGATCACGTGGCTGATCATACACTGATCACGTGCCTGATCATGCACTGATCACGTGGCTGATCATGCACTGATCACGTGACTGATCATGCACTGATCACGTGACTGATCATGCACTGATCACGTGGCTATCATGCACTGCTCACGTGGCTGATCATGCATGATCACGCAGCTACCATGTACTGGTCACATGACTGATCATGCACTGATCACGTGACTGATCATGCACTGATCACGTGGCTATCATGCACTACTCACGTGGCTGATCATGCAATGATCATGTAGCTACCATGTACAGGTCACGTGAATGATCATACACCCATCAGGTGACTGATCATGCACTGATCACGTGGCTATCATGCACTGATCACGAGACTGATCATGCACTGATCACGTCTATATCATGCACTGATCACATGACTGCCCATGCACTGATCACGTGGATGATCATACACTAATCATGTGACAGATCATGCACTGATCACGTGGCTGATCATGCACTGATACCGTGACTGAGCATGGACTGATCACATGACTATCATGTAGTGATCACGTGACTTAATGGCGCTGATCATGTGACTGATCATGCGCTGATCATGTTTGCTATCATACACTGATCATGTGCCTCTGGAGGCAATAAACAAAGAGCTGAGTAGGCACGAATCAAACAGTCAGCAGGCAATAATCATGGAACTCAGGTGTGAGGAATCATGCTGCTCAGCTGGCAATAATCAAGCAGCTGAGCAGGCAGGAATTACGCAGCACAGCTGGCAATTGTCAAGCAGATGACAGGCAGGAATCGTGCAGCTCAGCTGGCAATTGTCAAGCAGATGAGCAGACAGTAATCACGCAGCTCAGCAGGCCCAGATCACGTGACTGAGCATGCACTGTTCACGTGGCTGATCATACACTGATCACGTGATGATCATGCACTGATCACTTGGATATCATGCACTGATCACGTGGCTGATCATACACTGTTCACGTGTCTGACCATGCACTGATCACGTGGCTGATCATACACTGCTCACGTAACTGATCATGCACTGATCACGTGGCTATCATGCACTGATCACGTGGCTGAACATGCACTGTTCACGTGGCTGATCACACACCTGTCACGTGACATATCATGCACTGATCACGTGGCACTCATGCACTGATCACGTGGCTGATCATACTCTGCTCACGTAACTCATGCACATCACGTGGCTATCATGCACTGCTCACGTGGCTCGTCATGGAATGATCACGTGGCTACCATATACTGGTCACGTGACTGATCATGCACAGATCACGTAAATGATCATGCACTGTTCACGTGACTGATCATGTACTGATCACGTGACTGATCATGCACTGATCACGTGGCTATCATGCTCTGCTCACGTGGCTGATCATGCAACGATCACGTAGCAACCATGTACTGGTCACGTGACTGATCATGCACTGATCACGTAATTGATCCTGCACTGATCACGTGGCTTATCATGCACTGATCACGTGGCTGATCACACATGTATCACGTGACTGATCATGCACTGATCACGTGGCTCTCATGCACTGATCACGTGGCTGTCATGCACTGATCACGTGGATATCATGCACTGATCACGTGGCTGATCACACACGTATCACATGACTGATCATGCACTGATCACGTGGCTATCATGCACTGATCACGTGGCTATCATGCACTGATCACGTGGCTGATCATGCAATGATCACGTAGCTACCATGTACTGGTCACGTGACTGATCATGCACTGATCACGTAATTGATCATGCACTGATCCTGTGGCTGATCATGCACTGATCACGTGGCTGATCATGCACTGATCACATAACTGATCATGCACTGATCACGTGGCTGATCATGCACTGATCACGTGGCTATCATGCACTGATCACTTGGCTGACATACACTGATCACGTGCCTGGTCATGCACTGATCACGTGGCTGATCATGCACTGATCACGTGACTGATCATGCACTGATCACGTGACTGATCATGCACTGATCACGTGGCTATCATGCACTGCTCACGTGGCTGATCATGCATGATCACGCAGCTACCATGTACTGGTCACATGACTGATCATGCACTGATCACGTGACTGATCATGCACTGATCACGTGGCTATCATGAACTACTCACGTGGCTGATCATGCAATGATCATGTAGCTACCATGTACAGGTCACGTGAATGATCATACACCCATCAGGTGACTGATCATGCACTGATCACGTGGCTATCATGCACTGATCACGTGACTGATCATGCACTGATCACGTCTATATCATGCACTGATCACATGACTGCCCGTGCACTGATCACGTGGATGATCATACACTAATCTTGTGACAGATCATGCACTGATCACGTGGCTGATCATGCACTGATACCGTGACTGAGCATGGACTGATCACATGACTATCATGTAGTGATCACGTGACTTAATGGCGCTGATCATGTGACTGATCATGCGCTGATCATGTTTGCTATCATACACTGATCATGTGCCTCTGGAGGCAATAAACAAAGAGCTGAGTAGGCACGAATCAAACAGTCAGCAGGCAATAATCATGGAACTCAGGTGTGAGGAATCATGCTGCTCAGCTGGCAATAATCAAGCAGATGAGCAGGCAGGAATTACGCAGCACAGCTGGCAATTGTCAAGCAGATGACAGGCAGGAATCGTGCAGCTCAGCTGGCAATTGTCAAAGAGATGAGCAGACAGTAATCACGCAGCTCAGCAGGCCCAGATCACGTGACTGAGCATGCACTGTTCACGTGGCTGATCATACACTGATCACGTGACTGATCATGCACTGATCACGTGGCTGATCATGCACTGATCACGTCTGATCATGCACTGATCACGTGGCTGATCATGCACTGATCACGTGGCTGATCATGCACTGATCACGTGGCTGATCATGCACTGATCACGTGACTATCATGCACTGATCACGTGGCACTCATGCACTGATCACGTGGCTGATCATACACTGCTCACGTGGCTGATCATGCACTGATCACGTGGCTGATCATGCACTGATCACGTGGCTGATCACACACTGTCCATTGACATATCATGCACTGATCACGTGGCACTCATGCACTGATCACGTGGCTGATCATACACTGATCACGTAACTGATCATGCACTGATCACGTGGCTATCATGCACTGATCACGTGGCTGATCATGCACTGATCACGTGGCTGATCATGCACTGATCACGTGACTGATCATGCACTGATCACGTGGCATCATGCACTGATCACGTGGCTGATCATGCACTGATCACGTGACTCATGCACTGATCACGTGGCTGATCATGCACTGATCACGTGGCTGTCATGCACTGATCACGTGGCAATCATACTGATCACGTGACTGATCATGCACTGATCACGTGGCTGATCATGCACTGATCACGTGGCTGATCATGCACTGATCACGTGACTGATCATGCACTGATCACGTGGCTGATCATGCACTGATCACGTGGCTGATCATGCACTGATCACGTGGCTGATCATACACTGATCACGTGACTGATCATGCACTGATCACGTGGCTGATCATGCACTGATCACGTGGCTGATCATGCACTGATCACGTGGATATCATGCACTGATCACGTGGCTGATCATGCACTATCACGTGACTGATCATGCACTGATCACGTGGCTATCATGCACTGATCACGTGGCTATCATGCACTGATCACGTGGCTGATCATGCAATGATCACGTAGCTACCATGTACTGGTCACGTGACTGATCATGCACTGATCACGTGACTGATCATGCACTGATCACGTGGCTGATCATGCACTGATCACGTGGCTGATCATGCACTGATCACGTGACTGATCATGCACTGATCACGTGACTGATCATGCACTGATCACGTGGCTATCATGCACTGATCACGTGGCTGACATACACTGATCACGTGCCTGATCATGCACTGATCACGTGGCTGATCATGCACTGATCACGTGACTGATCATGCACTGATCACGTGTCTGATCATGCACTGATCACGTGGCTATCATGCACTGCTCACGTGGCTGATCATGCCATGATCACGCAGCTACCATGTACTGGTCACATGACTGATCATGCACTGATCACGTGACTGATCATGCAGTGATCACGTGGCTATCATGCACTACTCACGTGGCTGATCATGCAATGATCATGTAGCTACCATGTACAGGTCACGTGAATGATCATACACTGATCAGGTGACTGATCATGCACTGATCACGTGGCTATCATGCACTGATCACGTGACTGATCATGCACTGATCACGTCTATATCATGCACTGATCACATGACTGCCCGTGCACTGATCACGTGGATGATCATACACTAATCATGTGACAGATCATGCACTGATCACGTGGCTGATCATGCACTGATCACGTGACTGAGCATGGACTGATCACATGACTATCATGTAGTGATCACGTGACTTAATGGCACTGATCATGTGACTGATCATGCACTGATCATGTTTGCTATCATACACTGATCATGTGCCTCTGGAGGCAATAAACAAAGAGCTGAGTAGGCACGAATCAAACAGTCAGCAGGCAATAATCATGGAACTCAGCTGTGAGGAATCATGCTGCTCAGCTGGCAATAATCAAGCAGCTGAGCAGGCAGGAATTACGCAGCACAGCTGGCAATGTCAAGCAGATGACAGGCAGGAATCGTGCAGCTCAGCTGGCAATTGTCAAGCAGATGAGCAGACAGTAATCACGCAGCTCAGCAGGCCCAGATCACGTGACTGATCATGCACTGTTCACGTGGCTGATCATACACTGATCACGTGGCTGATCATGCACTGATCACGTGGCTGATCATGCACTGATCACGTGGCTGATCATGCACTGATCACGTGGCTATCATGCACTGATCACGTGGCTGATCATACACTGATCACGTGCCTGATCATGCACTGATCACGTGGCTGATCATGCACTGATCACGTGGCTGATCATGCACTGATCACGTGGCTGATCATGCACTGATCACGTGGCTATCATGCACTGATCACGTGGCTGATCATGCATGATCACGCAGCTACCATGTACTGGTCACATGACTGATCATGCACTGATCACGTGACTGATCATGCACTGATCACGTGGCTATCATGCACTACTCACGTGGCTGATCATGCAATGATCATGTAGCTACCATGTACAGGTCACGTGAATGATCATACACCCATCACGTGACTGATCATGCACTGATCACGTGGCTATCATGCACTGATCACGTGACTGATCATGCACTGATCACGTCTATATCATGCACTGATCATGACTACCATGCACTGATCACGTGGATGATCATGCACTGATCATGTGACAGATCATGCACTGATCACGTGGCTGATCATGCACTGATACCGTGACTGAGCATGGACTGATCACATGACTATCATGTAGTGATCACGTGACTTAATGGCGCTGATCATGTGACTGATCATGCGCTGATCATGTTTGCTATCATACACTGATCATGTGCCTCTGGAGGCAATAAACAAAGAGCTGAGTAGGCACGAATCAAACAGTCAGCAGGCAATAATCATGGAACTCAGGTGTGAGGAATCATGCTGCTCAGCTGGCAATAATCAAGCAGCTGAGCAGGCAGGAATTACGCAGCACAGCTGGCAATTGTCAAGCAGATGACAGGCAGGAATCGTGCAGCTCAGCTGGCAATTGTCAAGCAGATGAGCAGACAGTAATCACGCAGCTCAGCAGGCCCAGATCACGTGACTGAGCATGCACTGTTCACGTGGCTGATCATACACTGATCACGTGACTGATCATGCACTGATCACGTGGCTGATCATGCACTGATCACGTGACTGATCATGCACTGATCACGTGGCTATCATGCACTGATCACGTGGCTGATCATGCACTGATCACGTGGCTGATCACACACTGTCACGTGACATATCATGCACTGATCACGTGGCACTCATGCACTGATCACGTGGCTGATCATACTCTGCTCACGTGACTGATCATGCACTGATCACGTGGCTGATCATGCACTGATCACGTGGCTGATCACACACTGTCACGTGACATATCATGCACTGATCACGTGGCACTCATGCACTGATCACGTGGCTGATCATACACTGATCACGTAACTGATCATGCACTGATCACGTGGCTATCATGCACTGATCACGTGGCTGATCATGCACTGATCACGTGGCTGATCACACACCTGTCACGTGACTATCATGCACTGATCACGTGGCACTCATGCACTGATCACGTGGCTGATCATACACTGATCACGTGACTCATGCACTCATCACGTGGCTGTCATGCACTGATCACGTGGCTGATCATGCACTGATCACGTAGCTACCATGCACTGGTCACGTGACTGATCATGCACTGATCACGTAACTGATCATGCACTGATCACGTGACTGATCATGCACTGATCACGTGACTGATCATGCACTGATCACGTGGCTGATCATGCACTGATCACGTGGCTGATCATGCACTGATCACGTGGCTGATCACACATATATCACGTGACTGATCATGCACTGATCACGTGGCTCTCATGCACTGATCACGTGGCTGTCATGCACTGATCACGTGGATATCATGCACTGATCACGTGGCTGATCACACGTATCACATGACTGATCATGCACTGATCACGTGGCTGATCATGCACTGATCACGTGGCTATCATGCACTGATCATGTGGCTGATCATGCAATGATCACGTAGCTATCATGCACTGGTCACGTGACTGATCATGCACTGATCACGTAATTGATCATGCACTGATCACGTGGCTGATCATGCACTGATCACGTGGCTGATCATGCACTGATCACGTAACTGATCATGCACTGATCACGTGACTGATCATGCACTGATCACGTGGCTATCATGCACTGATCACTTGGCTGACATGCACTGATCACGTGCCTGATCATGCACTGATCACGTGGCTGATCATGCACTGATCACGTGACTGATCATGCACTGATCACGTGACTGATCATGCACTGATCACGTGGCTATCATGCACTGCTCACGTGGCTGATCATGCATGATCACGCAGCTACCATGTACTGGTCACATGACTGATCATGCACTGATCACGTGACTGATCATGCACTGATCACGTGGCTATCATGCACTACTCACGTGGCTGATCATGCAATGATCATGTAGCTACATGTACAGGTCACGTGAATGATCATACACCCATCAGGTGACTGATCATGCACTGATCACGTGGCTATCATGCACTGATCACGGACTGATCATGCACTGATCACGTCTATATCATGCACTGATCACATGACTGCCATGCACTGATCACGTGGATGATCATACACTAATCATGTGACAGATCATGCACTGATCACGTGGCTGATCATGCACTGATACCGTGACTGAGCATGGACTGATCACAAGACTATCATGTAGTGATCACGTGACTTAATGGCACTGATCATGTGACTGATCATGCTGATCATGTTTGCTATCATACACTGATCATGTGCCTCTGGAGGCAATAAACAAAGAGCTGAGTAGGCACGAATCAAACAGTCAGCAGGCAATAATCATGGAACTCAGCTGTGAGGAATCATGCTGCTCAGCTGGCAATAATCAAGCAGCTGAGCAGGCAGGAATTACGCAGCACAGCTGGCAATTGTCAAGCAGATGACAGGCAGGAATCGTGCAGCTCAGCTGGCAATTGTCAAGCAGATGAGCAGACAGTAATCACGCAGCTCAGCAGGCCCAGATCACGTGACTGAGCATGCACTGTTCACGTGGCTGATCATGCACTGATCACGTGGCTGATCATGCACTGATCACGTGGCTGATCATGCACTGATCACGTGGCTGATCATGCACTGATCACGTGGCTATCATGCACTGATCACGTGGCTGACATACACTGATCACGTGGCTGATCATGCACTGATCACGTGGCTGATCATGCACTGATCACGTGACTGATCATGCACTGATCACGTGTCTGATCATGCACTGATCACGTGGCTATCATGCACTGCTCACGTGGCTGATCATGCCATGATCACGCACCTACCATATACTGGTCACATGACTGATCATGCACTGATCACGTGACTGATCATGCACTGATCACGTGGCTATCATGCACTACTCACGTGGCTGATCATGCAATGATCATGTAGCTACCATGTACTGGTCACGTGAATGATCATACACCCATCAGGTGACTGATCATGCACTGATCACGTGGCTATCATGCACTGATCACGAGACTGATCATGCACTGTTCACGTCTATCATGCACTGATCACATGACTGCCCATGCACTGATCACGTGGATGATCATACACTAATCTTGTGACAGATCATGCACTGATCACGTGGCTGATCATGCACTGATACCGTGACTGAGCATGGACTGATCACATGACTATCATGTAGTGATCACGTGACTTAATGGCGCTGATCATGTGACTGATCATGCGCTGATCATGTTTGCTATCATACACTGATCATGTGCCTCTGGAGGCAATAAACAAAGAGCTGAGTAGGCACGAATCAAACAGTCAGCAGGCAATAATCATGGAACTCAGGTGTGAGGAATCATGCTGCTCAGCTGGCAATAATCAAGCAGCTGAGCAGGCAGGAATTACGCAGCACAGCTGGCAATTGTCAAGCAGATGACAGGCAGGAATCGTGCAGCTCAGCTGGCAATTGTCAAGCAGATGAGCAGACAGTAATCACGCAGCTCAGCAGGCCCAGATCACGGGACTGAGCATGCACTGTTCACGTGGCTGATCATACACTGATCACGTGATGATCATGCACTGATCACTTGGATATCATGCACTGATCACGTGGCTGATCATACACTGTTCACGTGTCTGACCATGCACTGATCACGTGGCTGATCATACACTGCTCACGTAACTGATCATGCACTGATCACGTGGCTATCATGCACTGATCACGTGGCTGAACATGCACTGTTCACGTGGCTGATCACACACCTGTCACGTGACATATCATGCACTGATCACGTGGCACTCATGCACTGATCACGTGGCTGATCATACTCTGCTCACGTAACTCATGCACACATCACGTGGCTATCATGCACTGCTCACGTGGCTCGTCATGGAATGATCACGTAGCAACCATATACTGGTAACGTGACTGATCATGCAAAGATCACGTAAATGATCATGCACTGTTCACGTGACTGATCATGTACTGATCACGTGACTGATCATGCACTGATCACGTGGCTATCATGCTCTGCTCACGTGGCTGATCATGCAACGATCACGTAGCAACCATGCTGGTCACGTGACTGATCATGCACTGATCACGTAATTGATCCTGCACTGATCACGTGGCTCATCATGCACTGATCACGTGGCTGATCACACATGTATCACGTGACTGATCATGCACTGATCACGTGGCTCTCATGCACTGATCACGTGGCTGATCATGCACTGATCACGTGACTCATGCACTGATCACGTGGCTATCATGCACTGATCACGTGGCTGATCATGCACTGATCACGTGGCTATCATGCACTGATCACGTGGCTGATCATGCACTGATCACGTGGCTGATCATGCACTGATCACGTGACTGATCATGCTGATCACGTGACTGATCATGCACTGATCACGTGGCTATCATGCACTGATCACGTGGCTGATCATGCACTGATCACGTAGCTATCATGTACTGATCACGTGACTGATCATGCACTGATCACGTGACTGATCATGCACTGATCACGTGGCTATCATGCACTGATCACGTGGCTGATCATACACTGATCACGTGACTGATCATGCACTGATCACGTGGCTGATCATGCACTGATCACGTGGCTGATCATGCACTGATCACGTGGCTATCATGCACTGATCACGTGGCTGATCACACTATCACGTGACTGATCATGCACTGATCACGTGGCTATCATGCACTGATCACGTGGCTATCATGCACTGATCACGTGGCTGATCATGCACTGATCACGTGGCTATCATGCACTGATCACGTGACTGATCATGCACTGATCACGTGGCTGATCATGCACTGATCACGTGGCTGATCATGCACTGATCACGTGGCTGATCATACATGATCACGTGACTGATCATGCACTGATCACGTGGCTATCATGCACTGATCACGAGACTGATCAAGCACTGTTCACGTCTATATCATGCACTGATCACATGACTACCCATGCACTGATCACGTGGATGATCATACACTAATCTTGTGACAGATCATGCACTGATCACGTGGCTGATCATGCACTGATACCGTGACTGAGCATGGACTGATCACATGACTATCATGTAGTGATCACGGGACTTAATGGCGCTGATCATGTGACTGATCATGCGCTGATCATGTTTGCTATCATACACTGATCATGTGCCTCTGGAGGCAATAAACAAAGAGCTGAGTAGGCACGAATCAAACAGTCAGCAGGCAATAATCATGGAACTCAGGTGTGAGGAATCATGCTGCTCAGCTGGCAATAATCAAGCAGCTGAGCAGGCAGGAATTACGCAGCACAGCTGGCAATTGTCAAGCAGATGACAGGCAGGAATCGTGCAGCTCAGCTGGCAATTGTCAAGCCGATGAGCAGACAGTAATCACGCAGCTCAGCAGGCCCAGATCACGTGACTGAGCATGCACTGTTCACGTGGCTGATCATACACTGATCACGTGATGATCATGCACTGATCACTTGGATATCATGCACTGATCACGTGGCTGATCATACACTGTTCACGTGTCTGACCATGCACTGATCACGTGGCTGATCATACACTGCTCACGTAACTGATCATGCACTGATCACGTGGCTATCATGCACTGATCACGTGGCTGAACATGCACTGTTCACGTGGCTGATCACACACCTGTCACGTGACATATCATGCACTGATCACGTGGCACTCATGCACTGATCACGTGGCTGATCATACTCTGCTCACATAACTCATGCACACATCACGTGGCTATCATGCACTGCTCACGTGGCTCGTCATGGAATGATCACGTAGCAACCATATACTGGTCACGTGACTGATCATGCAAAGATCACGTAAATGATCATGCACTGTTCACGTGACTGATCATGTACTGATCACGTGACTGATCATGCACTGATCACGTGGCTATCATGCTCTGCTCACGTGGCTGATCATGCAACGATCACGTAGCAACCATGTACTGGTCACGTGACTGATCATGCACTGATCACGTAATTGATCATGCACTGATCACGTGGCTCATCATGCACTGATCACGTGGCTGATCACACATGTATCACGTGACTGATCATGCACTGATCCCGTGGCTCTCATGCACTGATCACGTGGCTGTCATGCACTGATCACGTGGATATCATGCACTGATCACGTGGCTGATCACACACGTATCACATGACTGATCATGCACTGATCACGTGGCTATCATGCACTGATCACGTGGCTATCATGCACTGATCATGTGGCTGATCAGGCAATGATCACATAGCTACCATGTACTGGTCACGTGACTGATCATGCACTGATCACGTAATTGATCATGCACTGATCACGTGGCTGATCATGCACTGATCACGTGGCTGATCACACATGTATCACGTGACTGATCATGCACTGATCACGTGGCTATCATGCACTGATCACGAGACTGATCATGCACTGTTCGTCTATATCATGCACTGATCACATGACTGCCCATGCACTGATCACGTGGATGATCATACACTAATCTTGTGACAGATCATGCACTGATCACGTGGCTGATCATGCACTGATACCGTGACTGAGCATGGACTGATCACATGACTATCATGTAGTGATCACGTGACTTAATGGCGCTGATCATGTGACTGATCATGCGCTGATCATGTTTGCTATCATACACTGATCATGTGCCTCTGGAGGCAATAAACAAAGAGCTGAGTAGGCACGAATCAAACAGTCAGCAGGCAATAATCATGGAACTCAGGTGTGAGGAATCATGCTGCTCAGCTGGCAATAATCAAGCAGCTGAACAGGCAGGAATTACCCAGCACAGCTGGCAATTGTCAAGCAGATGACAGGCAGGAATCGTGCAGCTCAGCTGGCAATTGTCAAGCAGATGAGCAGACAGTAATCACGCAGCTCAGCAGGCCCAGATCACGTGACTGAGCATGCACTGTTCACGTGGCTGATCATACACTGATCACGTGATGATCATGCACTGATCACTTGGATATCATGCACTGATCACGTGGCTGATCATACACTGTTCACGTGTCTGACCATGCACTGATCACGTGGCTGATCATACACTGCTCACGTAACTGATCATGCACTGATCACGTGGCTGATCATGCACTGATCACGTGGCTGATCATGCACTGATCACGTGGCTGATCATGCACTGATCACGTGGCTGATCATGCACTGATCACGTGGCTGACCATGCACTGATCACGTGGCTGATCATGCACTGATCACGTAACTGATCATGCACTGATCACGTGGCTGATCATGCACTGATCACGTGGCTATCATGCACTGATCACGTGGCTATCATGCACTGATCACGTGGCTGATCATGCACTGATCACGTAACTGATCATGCAGTCACGTGACTGATCATGCACTGATCACGTGACTGATCATGCACTGATCACGTGGACTGATCATGCACTGATCACGTGACTGATCATGCACTGATCACGTGGCTATCATGCACTGATCACGTGGCTGATCATGCACTGATCACGTGGCTATCATGCACTGATCACGTGGCTGATCATGCACTGATCACGTGACTGATCATGCACTGATCACGTGGCTGATCATGCACTGATCACGTGGCTATCATGCACTGATCACGTGGCTGATCATGCACTGTCACGTGACTGATCATGCACTGATCACGTGACTGATCATGCACTGATCACGTGGCTATCATGCACTATCACGTGGCTGATCATGCAATGATCATGTAGCTACCATGTACTGGTCACGTGACTGATCATGCACTGATCACGTGACTGATCATGCACTGATCACGTGGCTGATCATGCACTGATCACGTGACTGATCATGCACTGATCACGTGACTGATCATGCACTGATCACATGGCTATCATGAACTGATCACCTTGCTGATCATGCACTGATCACGTGGCTGATCATGCACTGATACCGTGACTGAGCATGGACTGATCACATGACTATCATGTAGTGATCACGTGACTTAATGGCGCTGATCATGTGACTGATCATGCGCTGATCATGTTTGCTATCATACACTGATCATGTGCCTCTGGAGGCAATAAACAAAGAGCTGAGTAGGCACGAATCAAACAGTCAGCAGGCAATAATCATGGAACTCAGGTGTGAGGAATCATGCTGCTCAGCTGGCAATAATCAAGCAGCTGAACAGGCAGGAATTACGCAGCACAGCTGGCAATTGTCAAGCAGATGACAGGCAGGAATCGTGCAGCTCAGGTGGCAATTGTCAAGCAGATGAGCAGACAGTAATCACGCAGCTCAGCAGGCCCAGATCACGTGACTGAGCATGCACTGTTCACGTGGCTGATCATACACTGATCACGTGATGATCATGCACTGATCACGTGATATCATGCACTGATCACGTGGCTGATCATACACTGTTCACGTGTCTGACCATGCACTGATCACGTGGCTGATCATACACTGCTCACGTAACTGATCATGCACTGATCACGTAGCAACCATGCACTGATCACGTGACTGATCATGCACTGATCACGTGGCTATCATGCACTGATCACGTGGCTGATCATGCACTGATCACGTGGCTGATCATGCACTGATCACGTGACTGATCATGCACTGATCACGTGACTGATCATGCACTGATCACGTGGCTATCATGCACTGATCACGTGGCTGATCATGCACTGATCACGTAGCTACCATGCACTGGTCACGTGACTGATCATGCACTGATCACGTAACTGATCATGCACTGATCACGTGGCTGATCATGCACTGATCACGTGACTGATCATGCACTGATCACGTGGCTATCATGCACTGATCACGTGGCTGATCATGCACTGATCACGTAGCTACCATGTACTGGTCACGTGACTGATCATGCACTGATCACGTAATTGATCATGCACTGATCACGTGGCTGATCATGCACTGATCACGTGACTGATCATGCACTGATCACGTGACTGATCATGCACTGATCACGTGGCTATCATGCACTGATCACGTGGCTGATCATGCACTGATCACGTGCCTGATCATGCACTGATCACATGACTGATCATGCACTGATCACGTGACTGATCATGCACTGATCACGTGGCTATCATGCACTGCTCACGTGGCTGATCATGCAATGATCACGTAGCTACCATGTACTGGTCACGTGACTGATCATGCACCCATCACGTGACTGATCATGCACTGATCACGTGGCTATCATGCACTGATCACGTGGCTGATCATGCACTGATCACGTGCCTGGTCATGCACTGATCACGTGACTGATCATGCACTGATCACGTGGCTATCATGCACTGATCACGTGGCTGATCATGCACTGATCACGTGGCTGATCATGCACTGATCACGTGGCTGATCATGCACTGATCACGTGGCTGATCATGCACTGATACCGTGACTGAGCATGGACTGATCACATGACTATCATGTAGTGATCACGTGACTTAGTGGCGCTGATCATGTGACTGATCATGCGCTGATCATGTTTGCTAGCATACACTAATCGTGTGCCTCTGGAGGCAATAAACAAAGAGCTGAGTAGGCACGAATCAAACAGTCAGCAGGCAATAATCATGGAACTCAGCTGTGAGGAATCATGCTGCTCAGCTGGCAATAATCAAGCAGCTGAGCAGGCAGGAATTACGCAGCACAGCTGGCAATTGTCAAGCAGATGACAGGCAGGAATCGTGCAGCTCAGCTGGCAATTGTCAAGCAGATGAGCAGACAGTAATCACGCAGCTCAGCAGGCCCTGATCACGTGACTGAGCATGCACTGTTCACGTGGCTGATCATACACTGATCACGTGATTGATCATGCACTGATCACGTGGATATCATGCACTGATCACGTGGCTGATCATACACTGTTCACGTGTCTGACCATGCACTGATCACGTGGCTGATCATACACTGCTCACGTAACTGATCATGCACTGATCACGTGGCTGATCATGCACTGATCACGTGGCTGATCATGCACTGATCACGTGGCTGATCATGCACTGATCACGTGGCTATCATGCACTGATCACGTGGCTGATCATGCACTGATCACGTGGCTGATCATGCACTGATCACGTGCTACCATGCACTGATCACGTGACTGATCATGCACTGATCACGTAATTGATCATGCACTGATCACGTGGCTGATCATGCACTGATCACGTGACTGATCATGCACTGATCACGTGACTGATCATGCACTGATCACGTGGCTATCATGCACTGATCACGTGGCTGATCATGCACTGATCACGTGCCTGATCATGCACTGATCACATGACTGATCATGCACTGATCACGTGACTGATCATGCACTGATCACGTGGCTATCATGCACTACTCACGTGGCTGATCATGCAATGATCATGTAGCTACCATGTACTGGTCACGTGACTGATCATGCACCCATCACGTGACTGATCATGCACTGATCACGTGGCTATCATGCACTGATCACGTGGCTGATCATGCACTGATCACGTGCCTGATCATGCACTGATCACGTGACTGATCATGCACTGATCACGTGGCATCATGCACTGATCACGTGGCTGATCATGCACTGATCACGTGGCTATCATGCACTGATCACGTGGCTATCATGCACTGATCACGTGGCTGATCATGCACTGATACCGTGACTGAGCATGGACTGATCACATGACTATCATGTAGTGATCACGTGACTTAATGGCGCTGATCATGTGACTGATCATGCACTGATCATGTTTGCTATCATACACTGATCATGTGCCTCTGGAGGCAATAAACAAAGAGCTGAGTAGGCACGAATCAAACAGTCAGCAGGCAATAATCATGGAACTCAGGTGTGAGGAATCATGCTGCTCAGCTGGCAATAATCAAGCAGCTGAGCAGGCAGGAATTACGCAGCACAGCTGGCAATTGTCAAGCAGATGACAGGCAGGAATCATGCAGCTCAGCTGGCAATTGTCAAGCAGATGAGCAGACAGTAATCACGCAGCTCAGCAGGCCTGATCACGTGACTGAGCATGCACTGTTCACGTGGCTGATCATGCACTGATCACGTGATTGATCGTGCACTGATCACTTGGATATCATGCACTGATCACGTGGCTGATCATACACTGTTGACGTGTCTGACCATGCACTGATCACGTAGGCTGATCATACACTGCTCACTTGTCTGATCATGCACTGATCACGTAATTGATCATGCACTGATCTCGTGGCTGATCATGCACTGATCACGTGGCTATCATGCACTGATAACGTGGCTATCATGCACTGCTCACGTGGCTGTTCATGCACGGCTCACGTGGCTGTTCATGCAATGATCACGTAGCTACCATGTACTGGTCACGTGAGTGATCATGCACTGATCACGTAATTGATCATGCACTGATCCTTTGGCTGTTCATGCACTGATCACGTGACTGACCACTGATCACGTGACTGATCATGCACTGATCACGTGGCTATCATGCACTGATCACATGGCTGGTCATACACTGATCACGTGCCTGGTCATGCACAGATTACATCACTGATCATGCACTGATCACGTCACTGATCATGCACTGATCACGTGGCTATCATGCACTACTCACGTGGCTGATCATGGAATGATCATGTAGCTACCATGTACCGGTCACGTGACTGATCATACACCCATCAGGTGACTGATCATGCACTGATCACGTGGCTATCATGCACTGTTCACGTGGCTGATCATATACTGATCACCTGCCTGGTCATGCACAGATCACGTGACTAATCATGAACTGATCACGTAGCAGTCATTCACTGATCACCTGGCTGATCGTGGACTGATCACGTGGCTATCATGCAATGATCACGTGCTATCATGCACTGATCACGTGGCTGATCATGCACTGATACCGTGACTGAGCATGGACTGATCACATGACTATCATGTAGTGATCACGTGACTTAATGGCGCTGATCATGTGACTGATCATGTGCTGATCATGTTTGGTGTCACAAACTGGTCATGTGCCTCTGGAGGCAATGAACATAGAGCTGAGTAGGCAGGAATCAGTCAGCAGGCTCTAATCATGGAACTCAGCTCTGAGAAATCATGCTGCTCAGCTGGCAATAATCAAGTAGATGAGCAGGCAGGGATTACGCAGCACAGGTGGCAATTGTCAAGGAGATGACAGGCAGGAATCGTGCAGCTCAGCTGGCAATTGTGAAAGAGATGAGCAGACAGTAATCACGCAGCTCAGCAGGCCCTGATCATGTGACAGAGCATGCACTGTTCACGTCGCTGATCCCACACCTTTCATATGGCTGATCATGCACTGATCACGTGGCTATCATGCACTGCTCACGTGGCTGATCTGGCAATGATCACGTAGCTACCATGTACTGGTCACGTGACTGATCATGCACTGATCACTTGGCTCTCATGCACTGATCACTTGGCTGGACATACACTGATAACGTTCCTGGTCATGCACTGATCACGTGGCTGATCATGCACTGATCACGTGACTGATCATGCACTGATCTCGTGTCTGATCATGCACTGATCACGTGGCTATCATGCACTGCTCACGTGGCTGATCATGCGATGATCACGCAGCTACCATGTACTGGTCACATGACTGATCATGCACTGATCACGTGACTGATCATCCAGTGATCACGTGGCTATCGTGCACTACTCACATGGCTGATCATGCAATGATCATGTAGCTACCATGTACAGGTCACGTGAATGATCATACACCCATCAGGTGACTGATCATGCACTGATCACGTGGCTGATCATGCACTGATCACGTGGCTGATCATACACTGATCACGTGACTGATCATGCACTGATCACGTGACTGATCATGCACTGATCACGTGGCTATCATGCACTGATCACTTGGCTGGACATACACTGATCACGTGCCTGGTCATGCACTGATCACGTGGCTGATCATGCACTGATCATGTGACTGATCATGCACTGATCTCCTGTCTGATCATGCACTGATCACGTGGCTATCATGCACTGCTCTCGTGGCTCATCATGCGATGATCACGCTGCTACCATGTACTGGTCACATGACTGATCATGCACTGATCACGTAATTGATCATGCACTGATCAGTTGACTTATCATGCACTGTTCACGTGAGTGTCATGCACTGATCACGTGACTGATCATGCACTGATCTCGTGGCTATCATGCACGGCTCATGTGGCTGATCATGCACTGATCACGTGGCTATCATGCACTGATCACACGGCTGGTCATACAGTGATCACGTGACTGATCATGCACTGATCACGTGACTGATCATGCACTGATCACGTGGCTATCATGCACTGTTCACGTGGCTGATCATATACTGATCACCTGCCTGGTCATGCACAGATCACGTGACTAATCATGAACTGATCACGTAGCAGTCATTCACTGATCACCTGGCTGATCATGGACTGATCACGTGGCTATCATGCAATGATCACGTGGCTATCATGCACTGATCACGTGCCTGATCATGCACTGATACCGTGACTGAGCATGGACTGATCACATGACTATCATGTAGTGATCACGTGACTTAATGGCGCTGATCATGTGACTGATCATGCGCTGATCATGTTTGCTATCATACACTGATCATGTGCCTCTGGAGGCAATAAACAAAGAGCTGAGTAGGCACGAATCAAACAGTCAGCAGGCAATAATCATGGAACACAGGTGTGAGGAATCATGCTGCTCAGCTGGCAATAATCAAGCAGCTGAGCAGGCAGGAATTACGCAGCACAGCTGGCAATTGTCAAGCAGATGACAGGCAGGAATCGTGCAGCTCAGCTGGCAATTGTCAAGCAGATGAGCAGACAGTAATCACGCAGCTCAGCAGGCCCAGATCACGTGACTGAGCATGCACTGTTCACGTGGCTGATCATACACTGATCACGTGATGATCAGGCACTGATCACTTGGATATCATGCACTGATCACGAGACTGATCATGCACTGTTCACGTCTATATCATGCACTGATCACATGACTGCCCGTGCACTGATCACGTGGATGATCATACAATAATCTTGTGACAGATCATGCACTGATCACGTGGCTGATCACACACGTATCACATGACTGATCATGCACTGATCACGTGGCTATCATGCACTGATCACGTGGCTATCATGCATTGATCACGTGGCTGATCATACACTGTTCACGTGTCTGACCATGCACTGATCACGTGGCTGATCATACACTGCTCACGTAACTGATCATGCACTGATCACGTGGCTATCATGCACTGATCACGTGGCTGAACATGCACAGTTCACGTGGCTGATCACACACCTGTCACGTGACATATCATGCACTGATCATGTGGCACTCATGCACTGATCACGTGGCTGATCATACTCTGCTCACGTAACTCATGCACACATCACGTGGCTATCATGCACTGCTCACGTGGCTCGTCATGGAATGATCACGTAGCAACCATATACTGGTAACGTGACTGATGATGCAAAGATCACGTAAATGATCATGCACTGTTCACGTGACTGATCATGTACTGATCACGTGACTCATCATGCACTGACCACGTGGCTATCATGCTCTGCTCACGTGGCTGATCATGCAACGATCACGTAGCAACCATGTACTGGTGACGTGACTGATCATGCATTGATCACGTAATTGATCCTGCACTGATCACGTGGCTTATCATGCACTGATCACGTGGCTGATCACACATGTATCACGTGACTGATCATGCACTGATCCCGTGGCTCTCATGCACTGATCACGTGGCTGTCATGCACTGGTCACGTGGATATCATGCATTGATCACGTGGTTGATCACACACGTATCACATGACTGATCATGCACGGATCACGTGGCTCTCATGCACTGATCACGTGGCTATCATGCACTGATCATGTGGCTGATCAGGCAATGATCACGTAGCTACCATGTACTGGTCACGTGACTGATCATGCACTGATCACGTAATTGATCATGCACTGATCATGTAGCTGATCATACACTGATCACATAACTGATCATGCACTGATCACGTGACTGATCATGCACTGATCACGTGGCTATCATGCACTGATCACTTGGCTGGACATACACTGATCACGTGCCTGGTCATGCACTGATCACGTTCCTGGTCATGCACTGATCACGTGGCTGATCATGCACTGATACCGTGACTGATCATGGACTGATCACGTGACTATCATGCACTGACCATGTGGCTATCATGCTCTGCTCACGTGGCTGATCATGCACTGATACCGTGACTGAGCATGGACTGATCACAAGACCATCATGTAGTGATCACGTGACTTAATGGCGCTGATCATGTGACTGATCATGCGCTGATCATGTTTGCTATCATACAGTGATCATGTGCCTCTGGAGGCAATAAACAAAGAGCTGAGGAGGCACGAATCAAACAGTCAGCAGGCAATAATCATGGAACTCAGGTGTGAGGAATCATGCTGCTCAGCTGGCAATAATCAAGCAGCTGAGCAGGCAGGAATTACGCAGCACAGCTGGCAATTGTCAAGCAGATGACAGGCAGGAATCGTGCAGCTCAGGTGGCAATTGTCAAGCAGATGAGCAGACAGTAATCACGCAGCTCAGCAGGCCCAGATCACGTGACTGAGCATGCACTGTTCACGTGGCTGATCATACACTGTTCACGTGTCTGACCACGCACTGATCACGTGGCTGATCATACACTGCTCACGTAACTGATCATGCACTGATCACGTGGCTATCATGCACTGATCACGTGGCTGAACATGCACTGTTCACGTGGCTGATCACACACCTGTCACGTGACATATCATGCACTGATCACGTGGCACTCATGCACTGATCACGTGGCTGATCATACTCTGCTTACGTAACTGATCATGCACTGATCACGTGGCTGAACATGCACTGTTCACGTGGCTGATCACACACCTGTCACGTGACATATCATGCACTGATCACGTGGCACTCATGCACTGATCACGTGGCTGATCGTACACTGCTCACGTAACTGATCATGCACTGATCACGTGGCTATCATGCACTGATCACGTGGCTGAACATGCACTGTTCACGTGGCTGATCACACACCTGTCACGTGACATATCATGCACTGATCACGTGGCACTCATGCACTGATCACGTGGCTGATCATACTCTGCACACGTAACACATGCACACATCACGTGGCTGTCATGCACTGCTCACGTGGCTCGTCATGGAATGATCACGTAGCAACCATATACTGGTAACGTGACTGATCATGCAAAGATCACGTAAATGATCATGCACTGTTCACGTGACTGATCATGTACTGATCACGTGACTGATCATGCACTGATCACGTAACTGATCATGCACTGATCACGTGGCTCATCATGCACTGATCACGTGGCTGATCACACATATATCACGTGACTGATCATGCACTGATCCCGTGGCTCTCATGCACTGATCACGTGGCTGTCATGCACTGATCACGTGGATATCATGCACTGATCATGTGGCTGATCACACACGTATCACATGACTGATCATGCACTGATCACGTGGCTATCATGCACTGATCACGTGGCTATCATGCACTGATCATGTGGCTGATCAGGCAATGATCACGTAGCTACCATGTACTGGTCACGTGACTGATCATGCACTGATCACGTAATTGATCATGCACTGATCATGTGGCTGATCATGCACTGATCACGTGGCTGATCATACACTGATCACATATCTGATCATGCAGTGATCACGTGACTGATCATGCACTGATCACGTGGCTATCATGCACTGATCACTTGGCTGGACATATACTGATCACGTGCCTGGTCATGCACTGATCACGTGGCTGATCATGCACTGATCACGTGACTGATCATGCACTGATCTCGTGTCTGATCATGCACTGATCACGTGGCTATCATGCACTGCTCACGTGGCTGATCATGCCATGGTCACGCAGCAACCATGTACTTGTCACATGACTGATCATGCACTGATCACATGACTGATCATGCAGTGATCACGTGGCTATCATGAACTACTCACGTGGCTGATCATGCAATGATCATGTAGCTACCATGTACAGGTCACGTGAATGATCATACACCGATCAGGTGACTGATCATGCACTGATCACGTGGCTATCATGCACTGATCACGAGACTGATCAAGCACTGTTCACATCTATATCATGCACTGATCCCATGACTACCCGTGCACTGATCACGTGGATGATCATACACTAATCTTGTGACAGATCATGCACTGATCACGTGGCTGATCATGCACTGATACCGTGACTGAGCATGGACTGATCACAAGACCATCATGTAGTGATCACGTGACTTAATGGCGCTGATCATGTGACTGATCATGCGCTGATCATGTTTGCTATCATACACTGATCATGTGCCTCTGGAGGCAATAAACAAAGAGCTGAGTAGGCACGAATCAAACAGTCAGCAGGCAATAATCATGGAACTCAGCTGTGAGGAATCATGCTGCTCAGCTGGCAATAATCAAGCACCTGAGCAGGCAGGAATTACGCAGCACAGCTGGCAATTGTCAAGCAGATGACAGGCAGGAATCGTGCAGCTCAGCTGGCAATTGTCAAGCTGATGAGGAGACAGTAATCACGCAGCTCAGCAGGCCCAGATCACGTGACTGAGCATGCACTGTTCACGTGGCTGATCATACACTGTTCACGTGTCTGACCATGCACTGATCACGTGGCTGATCATACACTGCTCACGTAACTGATCAT
This sequence comes from Bos javanicus, assembly GCF_032452875.1. Classification (NCBI taxonomy): domain Eukaryota; kingdom Metazoa; phylum Chordata; class Mammalia; order Artiodactyla; family Bovidae; genus Bos; species Bos javanicus. The sequence goes on from NW_026894010.1 coordinate 211,640, forward strand.
GCACTGATCACGTGGCTATCATGCACTGATCACGTGGCTGAACATGCACTGTTCACGTGGCTGATCACACACCTGTCACGTGATATATCATGCACTGATCACGTGGCACTCATGCACTGATCACGTGGCTGATAATACTCTGCTTACGTAACTGATCATGCACTGATCACGTGGCTGAACATGCACTGTTCACGTGGCTGATCACACACCTGTCACGTGACATATCATGCACTTATCACGTGGCACTCATGCACTGATCACGTGGCTGATCGTACACTGCTCACGTAACTGATCATGCACTGATCACGTGGCTATCATGCACTGATCACGTGGCTGAACATGCACTGTTCACGTGGCTGATCACACACCTGTCACGTGACATATCATGCACTGATCACGTGGCACTCATGCACTGATCACGTGGCTGATCATACTCTGCACACGTAACTCATGCACACATCACGTGGCTATCATGCACTGCTCACGTGGCTCGTCATGGAATGATCACGTAGCAACCATATACTGGTAACGTGACTGATCATGCAAAGATCACGTAAATGATCATGCACTGCTCACGTGACTGATCATGTACTGATCACGTGACTGATCATGCACTGATCACGTAACTGATCCTGCACTGATCACGTGGCTCATCATGCACTGATCACGTGGCTGATCAGGCAATGATCACGTAGCTACCATGTACTGGTCACGTGAGTGATCATGCACTGATCACGTAATTGATCATGCACTGATCACGTGGCTGATCATGCACTGATCACATAACTGATCATGCACTGATCACGTGACTGATCATGCACTGATCACGTGGCTATCATGCACTGATCACTTGGCTGGACATACACTGATCACGTGCCTGGTCATGCACTGATCACGTGGCTGATCATGCGCTGATCACGTGACTGATCATGCACTGATCTCGTGTCTGATCATGCACTGATCACGTGGCTATCATGCACTGTTCACGTGGCTGATCATGCCATGATCACGCAGTTACAAAATACTGGTCACATGACTGATCATGCACTGATCACGTGACTGATCATGCAGTGATCACGTGGCTATCATGAACTACTCACGTGGCTGATCATGCAATGATCATGTAGCTACCATGTACAGGTCACGTGAATGATCATACACCCATCAGGTGACTGATCATGCACTGATCACGTAGCTATCATGCACTGATCACGAGACTGATCATGCACTGTTCACGTCTATATCATGCACTGATCACATGACTGCCCGTGCACTGATCACGTGGATGATCATACACTAATCTTGTGACAGATCATGCACTGATCACGTGGCTGATCATGCACTAATACCGTGACTGAGCATGGACTGATCACATGACTATCATGTAGTGATCACGTGACTTAATGGCGCTGATCATGTGACTGATCATGCGCTGATCATGTTTGCTATCATACACTGATCATGTGCCTCTGGAGGCAATAAACAAAGAGCTGAGTAGGCACGAATCAAACAGTCAGCAGGCAATAATCATGGAACTCAGGTGTGAGGAATCATGCTGCTCAGCTGGCAATAATCAAGCAGCTGAGCAGGCAGGAATTACGCAGCACAGCTGGCAATTGTCAAGCAGATGACAGGCAGGAATCGTGCAGCTCAGCTGGCAATTGTCAAGCAGATGAGCAGACAGTAATCACGCAGCTCAGCAGGCCCAGATCACGTGACTGAGCATGCACTGTTCACGTGGCTGATCATACACTGATCACGTGATGATCATGCACTGATCACTTGGATATTATGCACTGATCACGTGTCTGACCATGCACTGATCACGTGGCTGATCATACACTGCTCACGTAACTGATCATGCACTGATCACGTGGCTATCATGCACTGATCACGTGGCTGAACATACACTGTTCACGTGGCTGATCACACACCTGTCACGTGACATATCATGCACTGATTACGTGGCACTCATGCACTGATCACGTGGCTGATCATACTCTGCTCACGTAACTCATGCACACATCACGTGGCTATCATGCACTGCTCACGTGGCTCGTCATGGAATGATCACGTAGCAACCATATACTGGTAACGTGACTGATCATGCAAAGATCACGTAAATGATCATGCACTGTTCACGTGACTGATCATGTACTGATCACGTGACTGATCATGCACTGACCACGTGGCTATCATGCTCTGCTCACGTGGCTGATCATGCAACGATCACGTAGCAACCATGTACTGGTCACGTGACTGATCATGCACTGATCACGTAATTGATCCTGCACTGATCACGTGGCTGATCACACATGTATCACGTGACTGATCATGCACTGATCCCGTGGCTCTCATGCACTGATCACGTGGCTGTCATGCACTGATCACGTGGATATCATGCACTGATCATGTGGCTGATCACACACGTATCACATGACTGATCATGCACTGATCACGTGGCTATCATGCACTGATCACGTGGCTATCATGCACTGATCATGTGGCTGATCAGGCAATGATCACGTAGCTACCATGTACTGGTCACGTGACTGATCATGCACTGATCACGTAATTGATCATGCACTGATCATGTGGCTGATCATGCACTGATCACGTGGCTGATCATACACTGATCACATAACTGATCATGCACTGATCACGTGACTGATCATGCACTGATCACGTGGCTATCATGCACTGATCACTTGGCTGGACATACACTGATCACGTGCCTGGTCATGCACTGATCACGTGGCTGATCATGCACTGATCACGTGACTGATCATGCACTGATCTCGTGTCTGATCATGCACTGATCACGTGGCTATCATGCACTGCTCACGTGGCTGATCATGCCATGGTCACGCAGCTACCATGTACTTGTCACATGACTGATCATGCACTGATCACATGACTGATCATGCAGTGATCACGTGGCTATCATGAACTACTCACGTGGCTGATCATGCAATGATCATGTAGCTACCATGTACAGGTCACGTGAATGATCATACACCCATCAGGTGACTGATCATGCACTGATCACGTGGCTATCATGCACTGATCACGAGACTGATCAAGCACTGTTCACGTCTATATCATGCACTGATCCCATGACTACCCGTGCACTGATCACGTGGATGATCATACACTAATCTTGTGACAGATCATGCACTGATCACGTGGCTGATCATGCACTGATACCGTGACTGAGCATGGACTGATCACAAGACCATCATGTAGTGATCACGTGACTTAATGGCGCTGATCATGTGACTGATCATGCGCTGATCATGTTTGCTATCATACACTGATCATGTGCCTCTGGAGGCAATAAACAAAGAGCTGAGTAGGCACGAATCAAACAGTCAGCAGGCAATAATCATGGAACTCAGGTGTGAGGAATAATGCTGCTCAGCTGGCAATAATCAAGCAGCTGAGCAGGCAGGAATTACGCAGCACAGCTGGCAATTGTCAAGCAGATGACAGGCAGGAATCGTGCAGCTCAGGTGGCAATTGTCAAGCAGATGAGCAGACAGTAATCACGCAGCTCAGCAGGCCCAGATCACGTGACTGAGCATGCACTGTTCACGTGGCTGATCATACACTGTTCACGTGTCTGACCATGCACTGATCACGTGGCTGATCATACACTGCTCACGTAACTGATCATGCACTGATCACGTGGCTATCATGCACTGATCACGTGGCTGAACATGCACTGTTCACGTGGCTGATCACACACCTGTCACGTGACATATCATGCACTGATCACGTGGCACTCATGCACTGATCACGTGGCTGATCATACTCTGCTCACCTAACTGATCATGCACTGATCACGTGGCACTCATGCACTGTTCACGTGGCTGATCACACACCTGTCATGTGACATATCATGCACTGATCACATGGCACTCATGCACTGATCACGTGGCTGATCGTACACTGCTCACGTAACTCATGCACACATCACGTGGCTATCATGCACTGCTCACGTGGCTCGTCAAGAAATGATCACATAGCAACCATATACTGGTAACGTGACTGATCATGCAAAGATCACGTAAATGATCATGCACTGTTCACGTGACTGATCATGTACTGATCACGTGACTGATCATGCACTGATCACGTAACTGATCCTGTGCTGATCACGTGGCTCATCATGCACTGATCACGTGGCTGATCACACATGTATCACGTGACTGATCATGCACTGATCCCGTGGCTCTCATGCACTGATCACGTGGCTATTATGCACTGATCATGTGGCTGATCAGGCAATGATCACGTAGCTACCATGTACTGGTCACGTGACTGATCATGCACTGAGCACGTAATTGATCATGCACTGATCATGTGGCTGATCATGCACTGATCACGTGGCTGATCATGTACTGATCACATAACTGATCATGCACTGACCATGTGGCTATCATGCTCTGCTCACGTGGCTGATCATGCAACGATCACGTAGCAACCATGTACTGGTGACGTGACTGATCATGCACTGATCACGTAATTGATCCTGCACTGATCACGTGGCTCATCATGCACTGATCACGTGGCTGATCACACATGTATCACGTGACTGATCATGCACTGATCCCGTGGCTCTCATGCACTGATCACGTGGCTGTCATGCACTGATCACGTGGATATCATGCATTGATCACGTGGTTGATCACACACGTATCACATGACTGATCATGCACGGATCACGTGGCTATCATGCACTGATCACCTGGCTATCATGCACTGATCATGTGGCTGATCAGGCAATGATCACGTAGCTACCATGTACTGGTCACGTGACTGATCATGCACTGATCACGTAATTGATCATGCACTGATCATGTGGCTGATCATGCACTGATCACGTGGCTGATCATACACTGATCACATAACTGATCATGCACTGATCACGTGGCTATCATGCACTACTCACGTGGCTGATTATGCAATGATCATGTAGCTACCATGTACCGGTTAGGTGACTGATCATACACCCATCAGGTGACGGATCATGCACTGATCACGTGGCTGATCATACACTGATAACCTGCCTGGTCATGCACAGATCACCTGACAAATCATGAACTGATCACATAGCTATCATGAACTGATCACCTTGCTGATCATGCCCTTATCACGTGGCTGATCATGCACTGATACCGTGACTCAGCATGGACTTATCACATGACTATCATGTAGTGATCACGTGACTTAATGGCTGTGATCATGTGACTGATCATGCGCTGATCATGTTTGCTATCATACACTGATCATGTGCCTCTGGAGCAATAAACAAAGAGCTGAGTAGGCACGAATCAAACAGTCAGCAGGCAATAATCATGGAACTCAGCTGTGAGGACTCATGCTGCTCAGCTGGCAATAATCAAGCAGCTGAGCAGGCAGGAATTACGCAGCACAGCTGGCAATTGTCAAGCAGATGACAGGCAGGAATCATGCAGCTCAGCTGGCAATTGTCAAGCAGATGAGCAGACAGTAATCACGCAGCTCAGCAGGCCCAGATCACGTGACTGAGCATGCACTGTTCACGTGGCTGATCATACACTGATCACGTGATGATCATGCACTGATACTTGGATATCATGCAGTGATAACGTGGCTGATCATACACTGTTCTCGTGTCTGACCATGCACTGATCAAGTGGCTGATCATACACTGCTCACGTAACTGATCATGCACTGATCACGTGGCTATCATGCACTGATCACGTGGCTGAACATGCACTGATCACGTGGCTGATCACACACCTGTCACGTGACATAACATGCACTGATCACGTGGCACTCATGCACTGATCACGTGGCTGATCATACTCTGCTCACGTAACTGATCATGAACACATCACGTGGCTATCATGCACTTCTCACGTGGCTCGTCATGGAATGATCACGTAACTACCATATACTGGTAACGTGACTGATCATGAACAGATCACGTAAATGATCATGCACTGTTCACGTGACTGATCATGTATTGATCACGTGGCTATCATGCACTGATCACGTGGCTGATCAGGCAATGATCACGTAACTACCATGTACTGGTCACGTGACTGATCATGCACTGAACACGTAATTGATCATGCACTGATCATGTGGCTGATCATGCACTGATCACGTGGCTGATCATACTCTGATCACGTGACTGATCATGCACTGATCTCGTGGCTGATCATGCACTGATCACGTGACTGATCATGCACTGATCTCGTGTCTGATCATGTACTGATCACGTGGCTATCATGCACTGATCACGTGGCTTATCATGCACTGATCACGTAGCTATCATGCACTGGTCACGTGGCTGATCATGCACTGATCACGTAGCTGATCATGCACTGATCATGTGGCTGGTCATGCACTGATCACGTGGCTGATCATACACTGATCACATAACTGATCATGCACTGATCACGTGACTGATCATGCACTGATCACGTGGCTATCATGCACTGATCACTTGGCTGGACAAACACTGATCACGTGCCTGGTCATGCACTTATCACGTGGCTGATCATGCACTGATCACATGACTGATCATGCACTGATCTCGTGTCTGATCATGCACTGATCACGTGACTGATCATGCACTGATCTCGTGTCTGATCATGCACTGATCACGTGGCTATCATGCACTGCTAACGTGGCTGATCATGCCATGATCACGCAGCTACCATGTACTGGTCACGTGACTGATCATGCACTGATCATGTGACTGATCATGCAGTGATCACGTGGCTATCATGAACTACTCACGTGGCTGATCATGCAATGATCATGTAGCTACCATGTACAGGTCACGTGAATGATCATACACCCATCAGGTGACTGATCATGCACTGATCACGTGGCTGATCACACATGTATCACATGACTGATCATGCACTGATCACGTGACTGATCATGCAGTGATCACGTGGATATCATGCACTGATCATGTGGCTGATCACACACGTATCACATGACTGATCATGCACTGATCACGTGACTGATCATGCAGTGATCACGTGGCTATCATGAACTACTCACGTGGCTGATCTTGCAATGATCATGTAGCTACCATGTACAGGTCACGTGAATGATCATACACCCATCAGGTGACTGATCATGCACTGATCACGTGGCTATCATGCACGGATCACGAGACTGATCATGCACTGTTCACGTCTATATCATGCACTGATCACATGACTGCCCATGCACTGATCACGTGGATGATCATACACTAATCTTGTGACAGATCATGTACTGATCACGTGGCTGATCATGCACTGATACTGTGACTGAGCATGGACTGATCACATGACTATCATGTAGTGATCACGTGACTTAATGGCACTGATCATGTGACTGATCGTGCGCTGATCATGTTTGCTATCATACACTGATCATGTGCCTCTGAAGGCAATAAACAAAGAGCTGAGTAGGCACGAATCAAACAGTCAGCAGGCAATAATCATGGAACTCAGGTGTGAGGAATCATGCTGCTCAGCTGGCAATAATCAAGCAGCTGAACAGGCAGGAATTATGCAGCACAGCTGGCAATTGTCAAGCAGATGACAGGCAGGAATCGTGCAGCTCAGCTGGCAATTGTCAAGCAGATGAGCAGACAGTAATCACGCAGCTCAGCAGGCCCAGATCACGTGACTGAGCATGCACTGTTCACGTGGCTGATCATACACTGATCACGTGATGATCATGCACTGATCACTTGGATATCATGCACTGATCACGTGGCTGATCATACACTGTTCACGTGTCTGACCATGCACTGATCACGTGGCTGATCATGCACTGCTCACGTAACTGATCATGCACTGATCACGTGGCTATCATGAACTGTTCACGTGACTGATCACACACCTGTCACGTGACATATCATGCACTGATCACGTGGCACTCATGCACTGATCACGTGGCTGATCATACTCTGCTCACGTAACTCATGCACACATCACGTGGCTATCATGCACTGCTCACGTGGCTCGTCATGGAATGATCACGTAGCAACCATATACTGGTAACGTGACTGATCATGCAAAGATCACGTAAATGATCATGCACTGTTCACGTGACTGATCATGTACTGATCACGTGACTGATCATGCACTGACCACGTGGCTATCATGCTCTGCTCACGTGGCTGATCATGCAACGATCACCTAGCAACCATGTACTGGTCACGTGACTGATCATGCACTGATCACGTAATTGATCCTGCACTGATCACGTGGCTCATCATGCACTGATCACGTGGCTGATCACACATGTATCACGTGACTGATCAGGCACTGGTCCCGTGGCTCTCATGCACTGATCACGTGGCTGTCATGCACTGATCACGTGGATATCATGCACTGATCACGTGGCTGATCACACACGTATCACATGACTGATCATGCACTGATCACGTGGCTATCATGCACTGATCACGTGGCTATCATGCACTGATCATGTTGCTGATCAGGCAATGATCACGTAGCTACCATGTACTGGTCACGTGACTGATCATGCACTGATCACGTAATTGATCATGCACTGATCATGTGGCTGATCATGCACTGATCACGTGGCTGATCATACACTGATCACATATCTGATCATGCACTGATACGTGACTGATCATGCACTGATCACGTGGCTATCATGCACTGATCACTTGGCTGGACATACACTGATCACGTGCCTGGTCATGCACCGATCACGTGACTGATCATGCACTGATCTCGTGTCTGATCATGCACTGATCACGTGGCTATCATGCACTGCTCACGTGGCTGAACATGCCATGGTCACGCAGCTACCATGTACTGGTCACATGACTGATCATGCACTGATCACGTGACTGATCATGCAGTGATCACGTGGCTATCATGAACTACTCACGTGGCTGATCATGCAATGATCATGTAGCTACCATGTACAGGTCACGTGAATGATCATACACCCATCAGGTGACTGATCATGCACTGATCACGTGGCTATCATGCACTGATCACGAGACTGATCATGCACTGTTCACGTCTATATCATGCACTGATTACATGACTGCCCGTGCACTGATCACGTGGATGATCATACACTAATCTTGTGACAGATCATGCACTGATCACGTGGCTGATCATGCACTGATACCATGACTTAGCATGGACTGATCACATGACTATCATGTAGTGATCACGTGACTTAATGGCGCTGATCATGTGACTGATCATGCGCTGATCATGTTTGCTATCATACACTGATCATGTGCCTCTGGAGGCAATAAACAAAGAGCTGAGTAGGCACGAATCAAACAGTCAGCAGGCAATAATCATGGAACTCAGGTGTGAGGAATCATGCTGCTCAGCTGGCAATAATCAAGCAGCTGAGCAGGCAGGAATTACACAGCACAGCTGGCAATTGTCAAGCAGATGACAGGCAGGAATCGTGCAGCTCAGCTGGCAATTGTCAAGCAGATGAGCAGACAGTAATCACGCAGCTCAGCAGGCCCAGATCACGTGACTGAGCATGCACTGTTCACGTGGCTGATCATACACTGATCACGTGATGATCATGCACTGATCACTTGGATATCATGCACTGATCACGTGGCTGATCATACACTGTTCACGTGTCTGACCATGCACTGATCACGTGGCTGATCATACACTGCTCACGTAACTGATCATGCACTGATCACGTGGCTATCATGCACTGATCACGTGGCTGAACATGCACTGTTCACGTGGCTGATCACACACCTGTCACGTGACATATCATGCACTGATCACGTGGCACTCATGCACTGATCACGTGGCTGATCATACTCTGCTCACGTAACTCATGCACACATCACGTGGCTATCATGCACTGCTCACGTGGCTCGTCATGGAATGATCACATAGCAACCATATACTGGTAACGTGACTGATCATGCAAAGATCACGTAAATGATCATGCACTGTTCACGTGACTGATCATGTACTGATCACGTGACTGATCATGCACTGACCACGTGGCTATCATGCTCTGCTCACGTGGCTGATCATGCAACGATCACCTAGCAACCATGTACTGGTCACGTGACTGATCATGCACTGATCACGTAATTGATCCTGCACTGATCACGTGGCTCATCATGCACTGATCACGTGGCTGATCACACATGTATCACGTGACTGATCATGCACTGGTCCCGTGGCTCTCATGCACTGATCACGTGGCTGTCATGCACTGATCATGTGGATATCATGCACTGATCACGTGGCTCATCACACACGTATCACATGACTGATCATGCACTGATCACGTGGCTATCATGCACTGATCACGTGGCTATCATGCACTGATCACGTGGCTGATCATGCAATGATCACGTAGCTACCATGTACTGGTCACGTGACTGATCATGCACTGATCACGTAATTGATCATGCACTGATCATGTGGCTGATCATGCACTGATCACGTGGCTGATCATGCACTGATCACGTGACTGATCATGCACTGATCACGTGACTGATCATGCACTGATCACGTGGCTATCATGCACTGATCACGTGGCTGATCATGCACTGATCACGTGCCTGATCATGCACTGATCACGTGACTGATCATGCACTGATCACGTGACTGATCATGCACTGATCACGTGGCTATCATGCACTGATCACGTGGCTGATCATGCCATGATCACGCAGCTACCATGTACTGGTCACATGACTGATCATGCACTGATCACGTGACTGATCATGCACTGATCACGTGGCTATCATGCACTACTCACGTGGCTGATCATGCAATGATCATGTAGCTACCATGTACAGGTCACGTGAATGATCATACACCCATCAGGTGACTGATCATGCACTGATCACGTGGCTATCATGCACTGATCACGTGACTGATCATGCACTGATCACGTCTATATCATGCACTGATCACATGACTGCCCATGCACTGATCACGTGGATGATCATACACTAATCATGTGACAGATCATGCACTGATCACGTGGCTGATCATGCACTGATACCGTGACTGAGCATGGACTGATCACATGACTATCATGTAGTGATCACGTGACTTAATGGCGCTGATCATGTGACTGATCATGCGCTGATCATGTTTGCTATCATACACTGATCATGTGCCTCTGGAGGCAATAAACAAAGAGCTGAGTAGGCACGAATCAAACAGTCAGCAGGCAATAATCATGGAACTCAGGTGTGAGGAATCATGCTGCTCAGCTGGCAATAATCAAGCAGCTGAGCAGGCAGGAATTACGCAGCACAGCTGGCAATTGTCAAGCAGATGACAGGCAGGAATCGTGCAGCTCAGCTGGCAATTGTCAAGCAGATGAGCAGACAGTAATCACGCAGCTCAGCAGGCCCAGATCACGTGACTGAGCATGCACTGTTCACGTGGCTGATCATACACTGATCACGTGATGATCATGCACTGATCACTTGGATATCATGCACTGATCACGTGGCTGATCATACACTGTTCACGTGTCTGACCATGCACTGATCACGTGGCTGATCATGCACTGCTCACGTAACTGATCATGCACTGATCACGTGGCTATCATGCACTGATCACGTGGCTGAACATGCACTGTTCACGTGGCTGATCACACACCTGTCACGTGACATATCATGCACTGATCACGTGGCACTCATGCACTGATCACGTGGCTGATCATACTCTGCTCACGTAACTCATGCACACATCACGTGGCTATCATGCACTGCTCACGTGGCTGTCATGGAATGATCACGTAGCAACCATATACTGGTCACGTGACTGATCATGCACTGATCACGTAAATGATCATGCACTGTTCACGTGACTGATCATGTACTGATCACGTGACTGATCATGCACTGATCACGTGGCTATCATGCACTGCTCACGTGGCTGATCATGCACGATCACGTAGCAACCATGTACTGGTCACGTGACTGATCATGCACTGATCACGTAATTGATCATGCACTGATCACGTGGCTCATCATGCACTGATCACGTGGCTGATCACACATGTATCACGTGACTGATCATGCACTGATCACGTGGCTCTCATGCACTGATCACGTGGCTGTCATGCACTGATCACGTGGATATCATGCACTGATCACGTGGCTGATCACACACGTATCACATGACTGATCATGCACTGATCACGTGGCTATCATGCACTGATCACGTGGCTATCATGCACTGATCACGTGGCTGATCATGCAATGATCACGTAGCTATCATGTACTGATCACGTGACTGATCATGCACTGATCACGTAATTGATCATGCACTGATCACGTGGCTGATCATGCACTGATCACGTGGCTGATCATACACTGATCACGTGACTGATCATGCACTGATCACGTGACTGATCATGCACTGATCACGTGGCTATCATGCACTGATCACGTGGCTGACATGCACTGATCACGTGCACTGATCATGCACTGATCACGTGACTGATCATGCACTGATCACGTGTCTGATCATGCACTGATCACGTGGCTATCATGCACTGATCACGTGGCTGATCATGCATGATCACGCAGCTACCATGTACTGGTCACATGACTGATCATGCACTGATCACGTGACTGATCATGCACTGATCACGTGGCTATCATGCACTACTCACGTGGCTGATCATGCAATGATCATGTAGCTACCATGTACAGGTCACGTGAATGATCATACACCCATCAGTGACTGATCATGCACTGATCACGTGGCTATCATGCACTGATCACGAGACTGATCATGCACTGATCACGTCTATATCATGCACTGATCACATGACTGCCCATGTGCTGATCACGTGGATGATCCACTAATCATGTGACAGATCATGCACTGATCACGTGGCTGATCATGCACTGATACCGTGACTGAGCATGGACTGATCACATGACTATCATGTAGTGATCACGTGACTTAATGGCGCTGATCATGTGACTGATCATGCGCTGATCATGTTTGCTATCATACACTGATCATGTGCCTCTGGAGGCAATAAACAAAGAGCTGAGTAGGCTGAATCAAACAGTCAGCAGGCAATAATCATGGAACTCAGGTGTGAGGAATCATGCTGCTCAGCTGGCAATAATCAAGCAGCTGAGCAGGCAGGAATTGCAGCACAGCTGGCAATTGTCAAGCAGATGACAGGCAGGAATCGTGCAGCTCAGCTGGCAATTGTCAAGCAGATGAGCAGACAGTAATCACGCAGCTCAGCAGGCCCTGATCACGTGACTGATCATGCACTGATCACGTGGCTGATCATGCACTGATCACGTGATGATCATGCACTGATCACGTGGATGATCATGCACTGATCACGTGGCTGATCATGCACTGATCACGTGTCTGATCATGCACTGATCACGTGGCTGATCATGCACTGCTCACGTGACTGATCATGCACTGATCACGTGGCTATCATGCACTGATCACGTGGCTGATCATGCACTGATCACGTGGCTGATCACACACTGTCACGTGACATATCATGCACTGATCACGTGGCACTCATGCACTGATCACGTGGCTGATCATACACTGCTCACGTAACTCATGCACACATCACGTGGCTATCATGCACTGCTCACGTGGCTGTCATGGAATGATCACGTGGCTACCATATACTGATCACGTGACTGATCATGCACTGATCACGTAAATGATCATGCACTGATCACGTGACTGATCATGCACTGATCACGTGACTGATCATGCACTGATCACGTGGCTATCATGCACTGATCACGTGGCTGATCATGCACTGATCACGTGGCAATGCACCACGTGACTGATCATGCACTGATCACGTAATGATCATGCACTGATCACGTGGCTCATCATGCACTGATCACGTGGCTGATCACACATGTATCACGTGACTGATCATGCACTGATCACGTGGCTCTCATGCACTGATCACGTGGCTATCATGCACTGATCACGTGGCTATCATGCACTGATCACGTGGCTGATCATGCACTGATCACGTAGCTACCATGCACTGATCACGTGACTGATCATGCACTGATCACGTAACTGATCATGCACTGATCACGTGGCTGATCATGCACTGATCACGTGGCTGATCATGCACTGATCACGTGACTGATCATGCACTGATCACGTGACTGATCATGCACTGATCACGTGGCTGATCATGCACTGATCACGTGGCTGATCATGCACTGATCACGTGGCTGATCACACATGATCACGTGACTGATCATGCACTGATCACGTGGCTGATCATGCACTGATCACGTGGCTGATCATGCACTGATCACGTGGCTATCATGCACTGATCACGTGGCTGATCATGCAATGATCACGTAGCTACCATGTACTGGTCACGTGACTGATCATGCACTGATCACGTAATTGATCATGCACTGATCATGTGGCTGATCATGCACTGATCACGTGGCTGATCATGCACTGATCACGTGACTGATCATGCACTGATCACGTGACTGATCATGCACTGATCACGTGGCTGATCACACTGATCACGTGGCTGATCATGCACTGATCACGTGCCTGATCATGCACTGATCACGTGGCTGATCATGCACTGATCACGTGACTGATCATGCACTGATCACGTGTCTGATCATGCACTGATCACGTGGCTATCATGCACTGCTCACGTGGCTGATCATGCCATGATCACGCAGCTACCATGTACTGGTCACATGACTGATCATGCACTGATCACGTGACTGATCATGCAGTGATCACGTGGCTATCATGCACTACTCACGTGGCTGATCATGCAATGATCATGTAGCTACCATGTACAGGTCACGTGAATGATCATACACCCATCAGGTGACTGATCATGCACTGATCACGTGGCTATCATGCACTGATCACGAGACTGATCATGCACTGTTCACGTCTATATCATGCACTGATCACATGACTGCCCATGCACTGATCACGTGGATGATCATACACTAATCTTGTGACAGATCATGCACTGATCACGTGGCTGATCATGCACTGATACCGTGACTGAGCATGGACTGATCACATGACTATCATGTAGTGATCACGTGACTTAATGGCGCTGATCATGTGACTGATCATGCGCTGATCATGTTTGCTATCATACACTGATCATGTGCCTCTGGAGGCAATAAACAAAGAGCTGAGTAGGCACGAATCAAACAGTCAGCAGGCAATAATCATGGAACTCAGGTGTGAGGAATCATGCTGCTCAGCTGGCAATAATCAAGCAGCTGAGCAGGCAGGAATTACGCAGCACAGCTGGCAATTGTCAAGCAGATGACAGGCAGGAATCGTGCAGCTCAGCTGGCAATTGTCAAGCAGATGAGCAGACAGTAATCACGCAGCTCAGCAGGCCCAGATCACGTGACTGAGCATGCACTGTTCACGTGGCTGATCATACACTGATCACGTGATGATCATGCACTGATCACTTGGATATCATGCACTGATCACGTGGCTGATCATACACTGTTCACGTGTCTGACCATGCACTGATCACGTGGCTGATCATGCACTGCTCACGTAACTGATCATGCACTGATCACGTGGCTATCATGCACTGATCACGTGGCTGAACATGCACTGTTCACGTGGCTGATCACACACTGTCACGTGACATATCATGCACTGATCACGTGGCACTCATGCACTGATCACGTGGCTGATCATACTCTGCTCACGTAACTCATGCACACATCACGTGGCTATCATGCACTGCTCACGTGGCTGTCATGGAATGATCACGTAGCAACCATATACTGGTCACGTGACTGATCATGCACTGATCACGTAAATGATCATGCACTGTTCACGTGACTGATCATGCACTGATCACGTGACTGATCATGCACTGATCACGTGGCTATCATGCACTGCTCACGTGGCTGATCATGCAACGATCACGTAGCAACCATGTACTGGTCACGTGACTGATCATGCACTGATCACGTAATTGATCATGCACTGATCACGTGGCTCATCATGCACTGATCACGTGGCTGATCACACATGATCACGTGACTGATCATGCACTGATCACGTGGCTCTCATGCACTGATCACGTGGCTGTCATGCACTGATCACGTGGATATCATGCACTGATCACGTGGCTGATCATGCACTGATCACGTGACTGATCATGCACTGATCACGTGGCTGATCATGCACTGATCACGTGACTGATCATGCACTGATCACGTGGCTATCATGCACTGATCACGTGGCTGATCATGCACTGATCACGTGGCTGATCATGCACTGATCACGTGACTATCATGCACTGATCACGTGGCACTCATGCACTGATCACGTGGCTGATCATGCACTGATCACGTGACTCATGCACTGATCACGTGGCTATCATGCACTGATCACGTGGCTGATCATGCACTGATCACGTAGCTACCATGCACTGATCACGTGACTGATCATGCACTGATCACGTAACTGATCATGCACTGATCACGTGACTGATCATGCACTGATCACGTGACTGATCATGCACTGATCACGTGGCTATCATGCACTGATCACGTGGCTGATCATGCAATGATCACGTAGCAACCATGTACTGGTCACGTGACTGATCATGCACTGATCACGTAATTGATCATGCACTGATCACGTGGCTGATCATGCACTGATCACGTGGCTGATCACACATGATCACGTGACTGATCATGCACTGATCACGTGGCTCATGCACTGATCACGTGGCTGTCATGCACTGATCACGTGGATATCATGCACTGATCACGTGGCTGATCACACACTATCACATGACTGATCATGCACTGATCACGTGGCTATCATGCACTGATCACGTGGCTATCATGCACTGATCACGTGGCTGATCATGCACTGATCACGTAGCTATCATGCACTGATCACGTGACTGATCATGCACTGATCACGTGGCTGATCATGCACTGATCACGTGGCTGATCATGCACTGATCACGTGGCTGATCATACACTGATCACGTGACTGATCATGCACTGATCACGTGGCTGATCATGCACTGATCACGTGGCTATCATGCACTGATCACGTGGCTGATCATGCACTGATCACGTGGCTGATCATGCACTGATCACGTGGCTGATCATGCACTGATCACGTGACTGATCATGCACTGATCACGTGGCTGATCATGCACTGATCACGTGACTGATCATGCACTGATCACGTGGCTATCATGCACTGATCACGTGGCTGATCATACACTGATCACGTGCCTGATCATGCACTGATCACGTGGCTGATCATGCACTGATCACGTGACTGATCATGCACTGATCACGTGACTGATCATGCACTGATCACGTGGCTATCATGCACTGATCACGTGGCTGATCATGCATGATCACGCAGCTACCATGTACTGGTCACATGACTGATCATGCACTGATCACGTGACTGATCATGCACTGATCACGTGGCTATCATGCACTACTCACGTGGCTGATCATGCAATGATCATGTAGCTACCATGTACAGGTCACGTGAATGATCATACACCCATCAGGTGACTGATCATGCACTGATCACGTGGCTATCATGCACTGATCACGTGACTGATCATGCACTGATCACGTCTATATCATGCACTGATCACATGACTGCCCGTGCACTGATCACGTGGATGATCATACACTAATCTTGTGACAGATCATGCACTGATCACGTGGCTGATCATGCACTGATACGTGACTGAGCATGGACTGATCACATGACTATCATGTAGTGATCACGTGACTTAATGGCGCTGATCATGTGACTGATCATGCGCTGATCATGTTTGCTATCATACACTGATCATGTGCCTCTGGAGGCAATAAACAAAGAGCTGAGTAGGCACGAATCAAACAGTCAGCAGGCAATAATCATGGAACTCAGGTGTGAGGAATCATGCTGCTCAGCTGGCAATAATCAAGCAGCTGAGCAGGCAGGAATTACGCAGCACAGCTGGCAATTGTCAAGCAGATGACAGGCAGGAATCGTGCAGCTCAGCTGGCAATTGTCAAGCAGATGAGCAGACAGTAATCACGCAGCTCAGCAGGCCCAGATCACGTGACTGAGCATGCACTGTTCACGTGGCTGATCATACACTGATCACGTGATGATCATGCACTGATCACTTGGATATCATGCACTGATCACGTGGCTGATCATACACTGTTCACGTGTCTGACCATGCACTGATCACGTGGCTGATCATGCACTGCTCACGTAACTGATCATGCACTGATCACGTGGCTATCATGCACTGATCACGTGGCTGAACATGCACTGTTCACGTGGCTGATCACACACCTGTCACGTGACATATCATGCACTGATCACGTGGCACTCATGCACTGATCACGTGGCTGATCATACACTGCTCACGTAACTCATGCACACATCACGTGGCTATCATGCACTGCTCACGTGGCTGTCATGCAATGATCACGTAGCTACCATATACTGGTCACGTGACTGATCATGCACTGATCACGTAAATGATCACACTGATCACGTGACTGATCATGCACTGATCACGTGACTGATCATGCACTGATCACGTGGCTATCATGCACTGCTCACGTGGCTGATCATGG